>NC_081558.1:180620536-180639419 GCF_022355385.1 Mustela nigripes
GGGGTGGAATTATGGACATTGGGGAGGGTATGTGCTTTGGTGAGTGCTGTGAAGTGTGTAAACCTGGTGATTCACAGACCTGTACCCCTGGGGATAAAAATATATGTTTATAAAAAATAATAAATTAAAAAAAAAGTTTTTTAAGACTTGGAAGAAGCTTCAGTGTACTCTAACAATTGTGGATCTATTGTTTCTTGTGACATTTGGCTGAGAAACATGGCAACTGTAGAACCTGGTTTGTTTGTTTGTTTTTTCTCTATTTGACTTTTTACTAAAGTCAAGGAGAGTTGAGCCCACTCTGAGGGTTTAACGGGAAAAGAATAGATTTTGTTGTTGTTATTGTTGTTACATAGAAAATCCTGAATATGACACTATGGTTTGTTTCAAGTGACAAAACCAGTTTAAACCACTTAATGCCACTATAGTCGTACACACAGCTAAGAATTCTGAAGTGTCTAGATATAGGTTTCAGTCTATGTAATCAGGATTCTCTTTTCTAATTTCTACTTTCTTGAGTGTTTGTTGGTTCATACTTTAAACTCCTCACATATTGAAAAAAAAAAAGAAAGTAAAAAAATCAACATCAGAATCTCTAGCTTTGTATATAAAGAAAACACTTTCTCCTCTTGGTTCCATGTATTCATAAAACACACACAAACACCCTCATAATAGCTATTTATCCATCTCATCTCTAGATCTGGACCAATTAATTACTTGATCAGGAGAAGGTGTGAGAAAAATCCGAATTTGCAAACTTGGGTTACATCCCTATAGGTGGTACTAGGCCTTGAGTTTGCAAACTTGGGTTACATCCCTATAGGTGGTACTAGTCCCATTCTGCCTCAGACAGAAATGCTGATGACATATGGGAGAGGAGTGTTTATACATAAAGAAACCTTGGACTTACGTAAGTATTTATAATTGTACCATTAGGTTTCTTTTCCTTTCTCCTCCATATTGTCTTTTATTTCCTTTCCAATGTTCCAAAGCTTGCAATGATTTCCAAGATTAGAGCATTTAGATACATGAATTTTAAAAAATGGATTTAAATGTATATAATTGAAGGGGTTCAAAGTATTAGTCATTAGAGAAAACTAAAGATTACTTTAATTAAAAAAATCACTAATATTTTCCTTTTAGAGGATTTAATAAAGTATAACATCATAAAAATTTAAAAATATATATTAAATCAGTTAGACCAAGAGAAACATTTTCTAAAACAAAAAACAAAAACAAAAAACAACCTTTCTAAAGGAACTTTCTGTAAAATTTTAAAAGCTATGCTCTCCTAACACAATCTTACAAGACTCAAAGTAGGCTGCAGAAGCTGAATTTTGCCACTGGTTGCTCTGTGCATTTTTGTTGAAGAGAATGATATTCAAACCAGAAACAGAATTTTATGTTCTCTGTCACCTACCTTTCAGTTTTTACTTTGTGTCATACTCCCCAAGCACTCTTTATTAGAGTCATAAGCATCAGCCTATAGATTCAAAATTCACTTCTAGAATACCTGAATATTTGCTTACTTCTAATTTTCATATTCTGTAAGATTTTAGAGAAAATCAAGAATGATCATACCTAAATTCATTAATTTGAAATGAATAACTTATTTAATGTAATTATATACTTTCTAAAAATTTTCTCTTAAAAAAATAAAAATAAAAAAAAATAAAAATTTTCTCTTGTCTTGTACTTCTGTTTTCTAGTAGTAAGACTATTTTTGATTATAAATGTTTACATGTTATATGTATATTATGTAAAAATGCAAAAAAATATGAAATGACAAAAAAAAAAAAACCTTCCCTATTATCACCTAGAAAGGATCTCTTATAATATTTTGGTGATTTTTTTTCTCCATATATACACACATTTTAAACAGTTAAAATCACATTAATAAGCTTTTCATCTTTTTTTAACATAAGTATTCTCTCATGGAATTAAGTCCTTTTTTTCAGTTACCTCATTTCCCCATGAGAATCTATAATAAGTCTTTTGTGTGTATGTGTGTGTTTTCCCTACTAAATACACAGTCATGGGTATGTTTCTGGACTCTATTTTCCCATGGTTTATTCGTCTATCATAATACTAATACCACTCATTCTAGCTTTACAATAAGTCTTGATCCCTTAGAGAGTAAATCCTGCCCCGTGCGCTTCTTTATAATTTCTTGACAATTGCATTTCCCTATCAATTTTATAATCAACCTGTCCATTTCCACACACTCACACAAATCTGAGGATTTTCACTGTGATTTTACTATCAGTCAATTTGAGGATAAGATCAAGTTTTTTCCATTCCTTTTGCCTCTTTCTATTGCAATATATTCCAAACCACGATCATCATACATCAGTGGAGACTGAAGTCTTTAAGCTTTTCTTAATATCATTTCATTGTCTTGAACATCTTTCATTAGATTTGGTTCAACTTGATTTAATAGGTTGTTGTATAGGGTATTTTAAAGTTTTTTATGTTTCTTGCTGCTGTAAGAGTAATGCCTGTACTGTGGAACATTTGTCCGTTTTTAAGTTGAATGTGTATATGTGTGGTATGTGCGTACATGTGTGAGTGATTTCTCTGCATCCTTTAGCACTTCACTGCTGCAGCTAAAAAATGTTAATTTTATAGGTGAAAATCAAATTTTATTATCTTAATTTTCATTTCTTTAATTATTAGTGAGAGTGAATATTTTAAGCGTTCATTAGCCATTACAACTGAATAATTAATGATTCTACAAGCTACACAGAAACTCTTATAGAAATATTAACTGAATTCTGATCATGTGCTTTTTATGAACAAGCATGTTGATCAGTCTTTATTTAATCATGGTTTTAGTCTGTATAATACCATTTCCTAGAACTATGCTTCATAGTAATGCCTAAACCTTGAAATTCCTTTTATTAGGTTCTGTTGTTAACTAGATTCACTTACTCTCTTCCTGGGATGCTGAAAGTTTCCTGACACTGCCAACTTTTCATTTATGACAAAGGATGTCTTAATACTTACTAAATCCTGACATAGATATAGGATTTTTTATCATATGTTATGAGAGAAATGAATCTGATTTATTCCTTACTTTCAAGTGGTTGGCCATCTAATAGGGTAGAAAGTCATATGTGCAGTTAAATATCATCACGGCCGGGAAGGGAATCTGAAATTAGACAACTACAAAATTCCAAATGGAAGATAAATTTTCCTTTGTAGTTTAATTTATTTGGTCCCATTCCTTTTTTAGATGCTAAGGAGTCCTATCTGGCCACCTGTGGTAAAAGAAGTTGATAAAAAGACTATTTGAAATTATACAAAATTTATATTAAAAAGGAAAGGTGGAAGACAAACAAACAAACAAACTGTTGCCATAAGATTATATATAGGACTGAACTTCACAGATAGGATGGCATTTGCGTTCCCTTTATCATGTACTTTGGGTTAATTCATAGATTTGTTCAATGAAAACTGGGTTGTGTTAAGCCAACCCCCATGTCCACGAAGAAGCAGCAGATTCTGAATCTTCTTACCCTGCAGGTGTTACAATTAATTAAACCAGTGTTTCTATTTTGCATGTACTATGATTGTGATAACAAGTGGTGATTAGTCTAGATAATATTGTTAGGCTCTCACTTTCCAGCTTAGGGGTATTGCTTTCATTCTAAAGTGTTGATTGTTTCTTATCTAATTTTGAAAATAAGATTAGATGCTTTTTAAACTGATGTCTCCTGTATTGTCTAACTATGGAAATTTATATGGTAATTTAAAATCTGATAATCTATGAGTGGCATAAGCCTGCATAATAAAGCAATCATAAGTATTGACACATTGGGCAGAATTCAGTTCAGTCTGCCTGTGTAAGGAAAAAATTTCCCACCACATACTGAAGATTTAGAGGCGACACTCAATGTACTACTCATCATCTAACAGAACTGTCTTTATTGTATTCACTTTCTGCACATGTCTGGAAAAGTTTATTTTGGGAATTCAACAAGATTAATGAAGAAAATAAAGGATAATATCCTTCCAGTTAGCATTTTATTAAGTTTATTTACTCAACAACTTATTTTTTAATGTTAACTTTATAAAACAAGCCACTCCGTAAGGCACAACAAATAATCAGATGCCATTCTTAACATCTAATAGAAGGCAGACAACCTACATTCAATTTTCATTACTGCAATCTGAGTATAGATTTGCTACTTACTATCAATGTGACCCTGTAAAATTAATCTGAAGTGTCTTTTTGTCAAAGGTAAAAAGATGAAGATAATCAAAATGTGGATTACATTCTACATTAACCAAATTCTCACACAGTAGATACCAAAAAAACCTTTGGTTTCTGTTGTAAGAAGCTCTGACATGGCTTACAATAATTCCCACCTCTGGTATTCATACCTTTGTATAATCTCCCGTTGCATGTAGGTTGAATCCAGTAATTTGTTTTCGAAGAACAGAATGCAGTAAAAAAAGAGGAATTTCACTTAGTTGATTATAAAAAGACCACAATTTCTCTCTTGCCAGTACTTTCTTACTGATACTCTTTTCCTCCAGATTTGCATCCAGATCTTGCTCACTTTGATAGAAATACAAATGGTGGACACACATGGATAACAAGAAACTGAGACCCTCAGACTACCAGACTGTGAGGCACCAAATTGCCTCTTAAGTGGTCTTGGAATTGAATTTGGCCCTAACTGAATGCGGAGATGTCTACAGCCCCTACCAATACAGTGACTGCCACCTTGTGAGAGAGAAATGGGCAAACATCCTGATTTCTGTCTGTGACACACCCTAAAGCAGAAAACCCAATAAAGCTAAGCTCTGATGCCCGACTCACAGAAATTGTGAGATAACAGAGGTGAAGGGTTTTAAGCTGCTATCCTTAGGAGTAATTGGTTATCCAGCAGTAGGTAACTAATACAGTTTATCTCCCATATTGCTTCTCTGAATCTGCATTTGCTGTTTTATGAAAGACGGTAAATAATGTGTAACCTACTAACCTCAGAGGTCTTTGTAAAGTTTAAAAACGATGATGTAACTCTTAAGTACTCTATAAATACAAGCTATCTTAAGGAATAAACAATGTTAACAAAAGTGATTAGTATTACAAGGCAACTAATTACTATTATTAAACAAATACCTAAGATATTCCAGGCACCTTCCACAGTATTTTAGAAATACATCTAGGGGAACCTGGGTTAAGCCTCTGCCTTTGACTCAGGTCATGAGCTCAGAGTCCAGGGACCAAGCCCAGCATTGGGGCTCTCTGCTCAGCAGGGAGCCTGCTTCCCCCACCTGCCCCCGCTTGCTGCCCTGCCGACTTGTGATCTCTTTGTCAAATAAATAAATAAAATCTTTTTTAAAAAAGTACAATGTTCAATGTTTTAGAGAGAGAAAATAATCGCTTAACGCTCCATCCCGCTCCCCCACTTGTCACTCTGCCTACTTGTTGATCTCTCTGTCAAATAGATAAACTCTTAAAAAAAAAAGAAAGAAAGAAAGAAAGAAATACATCTAATTGACATTGCCATAGCATAATCGAGAAAATTGAGGTTCAGCAAAGTTCAGGATGGGATGGTTTTGGAATTCATCACCCATGTATGGCTCAAAAGTGCACATCTTTTCCTCTAAGAGAACCTGTTTTCCTATTGTTTTTGTTTGTTTGTTTGTTTTGCTTTTTGTTTTGTTTTTTAAACAAAGCAGAAAGTTAAGTTTTCCGAACATTAAATGTCTCGCGATGAGTAATTTTGGTGCTCCACTTATATCTCCTAAATGGCTGTGCTACTCCTCCAGCTCTTGAGTACTGGCTGCCTCCACCTCTGAAGAAATCCCTTGCAGAAGGGAGGCACAGCCTGAAGCTTAGGACGGACATACACAGGCTAGAACATGAAGGCTTCAAGTTGAGATCAACTCTGTGCTATCTAGTTGATGCTTCAGAGTCTACTACAGGATGAAGCAGAAGCGAGTTTCCAGATAAGAACACATCTCTGCTATGCTTTTATGCCTCTGCCCTGTCCTGCTTCCATTTCTGTCCTTCTCCTGAGAACACTTCCTCCCTCAGTAAACCTCCTTCACCCTCACTGTCTCAGCCTCTGTCTCCAGTGAACTCAAGCTAAGAGAGTCCCTATGCATCTCTTATTTTCTACTTTCTCTTTTATATACTTCCATCCCCTAATCCAAACCCCTCATACACTTACCTAGAAATGTATTTATTCAAACCTTCAGGCTATAATCATACTGGTTATTGAGCTTAAAAAAACCACCAGCTGAGATACAAGGAACAGTAGGCCCAAGTTCCTGTTGTAGTTTTACTAATTTCTGAAAAGTCATTTTTTTTCCCCTGCATGGGTCTTGGATATAAAATTTGTATATAACACTATGTCCATTGCATAGGGGAACTCTTATGCTGCATTAACAGAAATTTTATATATAATTTTAAACTTCATTCATTTTGCTTGTAAATTAATGCTATATGTTAGAAAAATTTGAAAATATAGGAAAATTATTTGAATTTGACCTGCACCCTTAATTCAACTAACCAAAAATTTTTTTAAAAGTCTAATTTTAAAGAAATTAAAAAAAGATCCTAGTTAAAACTGCTATTTTACTAGTATAGAATATTAGTTTTTGATGGAAATTCCTGTAATTTTACCAATTATTACACTTTGGGTACAAGGTTTTTCTTTTTCTTTTTTGCAGGTTCCACACCCAGCATGGATCCCAACATGGGGCTTGACTCAGGACCCTGAGATCAAGACTTGACCTGAGATCAAGAGTTGGATGCTTAACTGACTGAGTCACCCAGGCAACAGTGGGTACAACACATCTTATAAATTCATTTCTCACTCTTCTCAACAGAACTATTGTTATGGTAGGAAATTTTAGTCTTTCTATCAGGAAATGTGTTCGGATAAACTGTGAATTAAACTTCTATTTCCTTCATTTTATGTTATTCTTTTTTTTTTTTTAATATTTTATTTATTTATTTGACAGAGAGAAATCACAAGTAGATGGAGAGGCAGGCAGAGAGAGAGAGAGGGAAGCAGGCTCTCCGCTGAGCAGAGAGCCGGATGCGGGACTCGATCCCAGGACTCTGAGATCATGACCTGAGCCGAAGGCAGCGGCTTAACCCACTGAGCCACCCAGGCGCCCATTTTATGTTATTCTTATTAACTCTTTAGGACAGAGTCCTCAGAACGCAGGCATATTGACCTTCTCTAGTTATGGTTCAACATAAATACAAAATCAATACTCACTGCCCTCACCTTAAACCCTATTCAGTGAGGTAATTTATCATTTAAGTAATTATTATTGTATACATTTATTAATATCACAAATAAGACATAATCATCAATAATTGCAATCATACTCATAGTACACCCCCAATACTGTAGACAATACTGTAGGATTGTCTATCGTAGATACCATGTGACCTGAAATTAATAATTGATATAGGGCTGATGATTATACTCTTTAAAGCCGTATGCATCCTTTTCCCCCTCTATGCAGCCTTTAAACACAAACTGGCAGGCAGTATCTTCCTCAAGAATGCCGGAATTTTACATAGTATTTAGCACATTTTCAATAAATATTAAAAAGCTTAGTTCTTTGATGCTTACATTGTTTAATATCATGCATGCGGCAGAGTGCAGAGGTCACATACTATCTCCTTCCCGGTTTGGCCTTGGTCACTGACCCCTGAGATTATTCTCAAAATGTGTCTCAAGTAGATGCTAATCTTTGTCACAAGGTCTCTTATCAAAATGCCTTATTTAATAGACAATTCTATTTTTTTTCTAGACGATGTAAAAAAATGAAAAAGGAGCATAAAAACATTTTGAGCACAAGTCAGTCATTATCAGGTAAAGGAAGCCTTGTTCCTGACAACGGCCAGCTAGCATAACTATGGTAGTTCTATGGTAATACCTCCATCTGGGTAGGTTTCTGTTTGTTCTGCAAATGTTACTTATGGTATTTTGATATATATGTTAAAACAACAACAAAAAATCAAAATAAAGATTTCATAAGTCCAATAAAAACTTACTCACCTGTTTCTCAGTATTTTTGCTTCATATATCCAATTAAAGTATATTTTTAGATGCAAGATTATCACAGTGCTTCATTCTGCCAATGATGGAGTCCATTTGGACATAAGTTCAGCATACATGCATGGTATTTGTTGTACTTAAGGCACTGTTCTTACTCTGGCTATAGTGTCCAGTTCTTACCACTATATAATTCTACCTCTCATTATAAACACTTTGGAAGATTATATGCTCAGAAACCTTGCTAAACTTTATAATTAAAATAATTATAAAGTCAAGAATACAACTAAAATAATTTTAAAATATTCTTAACTTTATCCCAAAATATGTTACAATAGCCTTTGGACAATAGCATTTCAATACTTACTTTGATTTTCTGCTTTTTAAGATTATTTTAAGTTTACTCTCTCCCCTGCCTACAAGCATGCATTTCCTTTCCAGAAAACAAACAATCTCCAGCTAGGTTAGAACCCATTGATTATAAACACTGTATCATAGTAAAAAGTAATTTTGTTCAGTTGCTCAATAAATAAACTGGATAAAGAAATGGGTATGTAATTATTCGTCTACCAATAAAAATGTATACCATGAAATTATGACTATGATATGAAAAATACTAATACGTATACACCTTGGTTTTACTTAGAGCCACCATTAAATAACTTGGATCATGGAATGTGAAAAAATCTCACAGCTTTATAAGAACTAGCATATGTGAAAAATAAATCAATGACAGAAACCAATGAGTGGTAACTTATCTAGAAGTACAGAAAGTTCCTGAGGTACCACTTGTGTTTCAAATGCTAGGAAATTGGAAATAAAATGTATTGCTATTTACAGTGGAACTATTTTCCTGATTAGAACCGAGTGATAGGGCACACCATCACAAAGTAAAAAGTCAGCCTTTTCATATGAATGGAAATCATAATCCATAGGCTCTTTGAGAGAAAGATCAGAAATTTGGTTTTAGAAATGGGGAATCAGGGCCCTGAAAGCTGAGTAATTTGCTTAGACCTCTCTGCAAGCTAGTGATTGAAATGGAGCATCTCACTACCACTTAGTCTCATTCTTAATGGCACGCAGTCTCTAGTCATTAAAATAAGCACAAAATAAGAATGGCCTCAGGTAATCCAATCACATTTTGTTTCACATCAATTACCTCAAAAGTCAAAACCTAATGCTTTGTGTCTTAAGGATTCTAATGTCAACTTCACACAATCTACCTGTACATAATTTAGTTTTTACATACTTGTACCTGATTCAAACAAGAATTTGAGTAATAAGTCTTTATTTCTTATTTTAAAATGTGCTTGTTTTGTTTGCACTAGCCATGTAATTAGGAAAGATGGTGTCTTTGTGAAGACATTATTTTCAATATTTCATGAACTAAAAAAGCTTAAAAAAAAAAAAAGCATAGTTAGTTCCATGTGCGTGCATGCATGCGTTCTGTCTTTGTTGAAATTAGCAGTTACCAGGGCTACATTATGTGACTTGAAAACAAGGCCCTCTGCACAGGATATAAATTCAACTTTAATAAGATATAAAAAAATAAGTATGTGCTGCAAATATAAGATTTTCTTTATAGTGACAAATTCTGATCAAGCTATAATAGTTGAAATCCATGATTTTCTTTATCTAGGATCCCAACTTTCCTACGGTATGATGAAAGGACAATATAGATCACAATATTTTGAGTATACACATGCATATAAGTACAATTCTGGTCACCACTTCTACAGTTTGAGGGGGATTTCCCTATATTACCTAGCAATTCCTGGATACTAGCCAGGTATCTTAAAATTCAATTCATTTCAGACACTATCCATCTATGTAGAGATAGCATCAGTTTCCACAAGTTAAGGGTTGAGACCTATACGAATGTACTCTCCCACACTTCAGATGTCAATCTCAAGTCCAACTTGTTGCCTGTGCTTTCTGATCAACTAGTTATAGATCAGAGATTTCAACCAGTCCTCCTTATGTTCAATTAGTTTGCTAGAGTAACTCAGAGAAATCAGAGAAACATTTTAATTCCTAGGTTACCAGTTTATTATAAAAGGATAGAAGTCAAAATAATCAGACAGAAGAGATGCAACAGGCAAGGTATAGGGAAAGGTCACACAGCTTCCATGTTGGAGTACACTACTCTCCCCACATTTTTAAATGTTCACCAATCCAGATGCTCTCAGAACGCTGTCCTTCCTGTTTTTATGGTGATCTCATTACATAGGCATGATGGATTAAGTCATCCACCACTGGTAGCTGATTCAACCACCAGTCCTCCTCCCTTCCTCAGAGGTGGTGGGGAGGCTGCCAGGAAGGAAGGAAATTCTAATCTCTTATTGCTGTTGTTTACCTTACCAACCAAACCCCATCTCTAGGTTACCTATTCACTTTTCAAGAGCCAGCTCATTAACATAACAAAAGAAACCATTATTGCTATCATCACTTAGGAAATCCCAGTGGTTTTAAGAGCTCTGTGCCAGATAAATATCTATTATAAATCATATCATAATATGTATGTATTGTTTATATGTAAATATTCATAGCTATGAACTTTTAAGGTATGAAGTACAGTAAGTACTACTATACTTACTGCCCAGATATTGATAAAACATGACCTATATTCTTATATATCTTCTTTGTTTTTCCCCATGTCCTACCTCACAGACATAACCATAATATTAAAGAATTTACCGTTACATGATCTATCACCCCCAACATGGCCACACATTTTCCTATTCCTATATAGTATACTTTCCTGCAATGGAACTTTCAATTCTACTCATGAATAAGTAGAACTTGGACTTTGTTAGAGCTTTTTTTGGCTAAATTGACTATGATGGTAAATTTTCTAGGTCATATTGGGGTCAGGCATGGTGCCTGACCATGTGATCAAACATTCTTCTACATGTTTTTGTAAAAATGTGTTTTTGGAGGAGTTTATCATTTAAATCAGTGGATTTTGAGTAAGCAATTATCCACCATCTTGTAGGTAGGTCTTATCCAATCAGCTGAAAATTGGAATAGAACAATAGACTGACCTCCCCCTGAGCAAGAGAAATCTGTAGCAGAGAGCCTTCAGACCTGAAATGCAGTGTAAGGCTTTCTCCTGCATTCTCCATTCTGCTGCCTCTTTCAGGAACAGGGTAAGTTTAGACTTGCCCATCTCTATAATTCTGTAAACCAATTTCTTTTTTTTTTTTTAAGATTTTATTTATTTATTTGACAGACAGAGATCACAAGCAGGCAGAGAGGCAGGCAGAGACAGAGAGGGAAGCAGGCTTCCCGCTGAGCAGAGAGCCCAATGCGGGGCTCGATCCCAGGACCCCGGGATCATGACCTGAGCCGAAGGCAGAGGCTTAACCCACTGAGCCACCCAGGCGCCCCTGTAAACCAATTTCTTAAAATAAAACTCCTTCTATAGATGTATATCTCTCATTGGTTCTGTTTCTACATCGAACCCTAATACATTGCCACTTTAAAAACACAAAGCATACAGGGGCACCTTGGTGGCTCAGTCGGGTAGGCAACCAACTCTTGGTTCCTGTTCAGGTCATGATCTTGTGGTCATGGGATCAAGGCCCTGCCTCAGGCTCCAAGCTCAGTGAAGAGTCTGCTTCAGATTCTTTCACCCTTCCATCCCTACCCCTCCCTGCTCACACACTCTCAAATAAAATCTTTAAAAACAAAACAAAACAAAACAGAAATTAAATACACAGAAGCTTGCAAAATCCTTGCATGTTAAGGCTTGACCTCTCTGTGCAAATAGTCTCCTTGGAACCCAGTGACCACCACCATATGAACAAATCTGGGTGCCCTGGCTGGCTGATGAGAGGCACAGTTAACTCCATCATTCATGTCAATAGCCAACCTCCTTACAGATGTGAAAGGAGAAACTCAACTACCAGCTCCCTACAAGTGCATGATCAAGCCCAGCCAGGGGTATGCAGAGCTGGGATGAGCCATTTTTAGTGAGCCCAAGTTAAGTTTCCAAACCACAAAATTTTTAAATCATTTTTATTGAAGTCTGAATATTATAGAGCATTATATTTCAAGTGTATAATAGGATTCAGCAATACTATATGTTGTTCAGCACTGCTCACAGTAAGTATAGTCAGGATCTGTCATCAAACATTTTTGTAATCATACTGACTATATTCCCTATGCTATATTCTTCATCTCTATGACTTATTTACTTTTTAACTGGAAGCTTGTACCTCTTTATCCCCTGTATTGATTTCGCCGATCTCCCCACCCACATCCCCTCTGGCAACCAAAATTTTTTGTATTTAAGTGTCTGCTTTTTTGGTCTTTTTTCTTTGTCCACTTGTTTTGCTTTTTAAATTCTATATATGAGTAAAATCATATGGGATTGGTCTTTCTCTTATATCTACCCCTGTCTGCCTATAGAAAGAGTGATGGCAGGTATCATTTATCTAAAAATACATCTTTTAACCTTTATTGTTAAGTATGATGCTTGCTCTCCATTGTTTTGTTTTTTTTTAAACCTTCATTAATTTCCATGTAATTTAGCTACAAATTTATGGATGAATACTGAATTTTATTTAATGCTTTTATTACATATACTGTAAGGATCATCACTTTTGTTCATTTAATGTATTAATATGCTTAATTGCAATATAGATTTTCTTTACGTTAAATCAGTCTGGCACTAGCAGGCCAGACAAACCCAACTTGGGTTGGGATAAACCCAACTTGGTCATACTATTTTGTCATTTTATGTCATGTTGTATTTTTACCGTGCATTATTATGTGTTTGCGTATCTGCTCCATGATATTAATCCATAATTTTTCTGCTTCATATTATCCTTGTCAGTTTTGATAATAAGGCTATGTTGGCCACAAAACTTGGGAGAGTTCCTTTTTCCCCATTATTTAGAAAAATTAGATTAAGTTTGAAATTGTATCTGCCAAGTTTTGTCTGGACCTGATATTTATTTTGGAGGATAAAATTATACTTTACCCATCAGTTCAGCAGTTCTAATGGTTATATTTCTATTGATATTTTCCATTTGTTTGAGTAAAGAGTATTTATTTTTAGAAAAAAAAATTCAACTTCATTTAAATTTCAAATTTAAACTATAATTTTAGTAATTATTAACTGCAAAATCTCTGCTAAATATATACATATATACATATATTTGATCAACTTCTCAGTCTTATTTCTGACATTTGTCTTATTTTCTTTATAAAATGTTCTCAAGGTTTTCAATCTTATTAGTTTTAGAACTTTAACCTTGTAGGTTTAGGTTTTTTTTTTTTTTGCTTTATATACTTTTATATCTCATTAACTCTCATATTTATTCATGCTTAGGTAAGACAGTAGTAAGGATCATTTTAGGACTCTTTTTGTGCCTATCTAATTCAATGCTTAGCTCATTAACTGTCACTTTTTTTTTTCTCATCTAAGTTTCCCTAATATTAGCATAAAATTGTGATAGGTGATATTTTCATTGTTATACATTTTGGATAATTTTTTTTAATCCCATAGTTCTTTAAGTGGTGCATTTAGTAGGCTTCCTAAATTCATAGGCATTTGGATTAGTCATTTAAAAATATTTTCCTCAAGGGGGCGGCTGGGCGGCACTGTTGGTAAGTGTCTACTCTTGGTTTCAGCTCAGCATGATCTCAGGGTCATGGCATCAGGCCCTGCCCAGTGCAGCTCTGTGCTCAGTGGGGAGTCTGCTTAACACATTTTCTTCCTTTCCCCCTCTGCCCATAATCTTTCTCTCTCCAAAGCAATCTTTTAAAATATTTCCCTTAAAAACACTTATTTACAATTTTGGTCTTGCAGATGTTAATATTTTTATTTCCATGTTTGTTCCTAATCTGTATTCCCTAACAGTTTTCTTTATATATTCAGCATAAACTACTTTAAAAAAATCTAATTCTACTTCATGTGGTGTTGCTGATTTCTTCCACTATTAAAAGCCTATTTCCATATTTCATTCTTGATTTTTAAGTATTTCACGGATACATACATGCCAAAAATTGTATATATTTTCTTAGGAAATGAATATTTTTTGCTTAACATTTTCTTAAAGTCTATTTCCTATTATGATAGGCATTATTTTAATATTTCTATGAACTATTGTCTATTTCAATGACCTTAGTTTTTATGTTCTGTAAATGGCACAGTTTCACTGTATGTATATGTATGTTCTCATCTAGTCTAGCCATTTTTTATCTAACTGAAGATATTATTCCATTTACATAGATTAGGATTGCTACATTTGTGTTTATTTCCATTATCTGATCTTGTGCTTTTTATTTTACCCAGCTTATTGTTCCCTTTTATTTCTTTTGTGCTTTTTTCCTTCCAATTTTTAAGATCACTTAGTAAAACTTGTTTCCTTTTAGCAACTCCAATAAATACTAACATGCTTTTATGACAAATCTGAAATTATAATTCCTCCTCCTATTGATACTACAAGAACTAGAACATGCTACTTTTGACTTCTCTCCTAGCAGCCTTTTTAGTACCAGAAATTACTACTACTTATGCACTGTTTCTTAAGATGACCAAATCATTATACAGTAATAGACTGACAACTTCAGACTCCTCCATCCTGGAAGGCCCAGGTATTTCTTTAACAGAAATAAATATGCAATCCCGGTAAGGGTTGGCCTCTACTGAGGGAGGGCTCAGTCAATACTATTTCACAAAAGCTTATAACACGCCCTTTCCAATGTTCCAGAATTCCACAGAACATTAAAGAGACCAGGGACCCATTTTACAGCAAAAGAAGGTCCTAGAAAAGGTCCATGAACGCAGGCTCCTTTGCATCACGTACTGTACCACACAGAGCTGCACAGAAATGGATAGGGTGGTAAAACAGCTTGTGGACAACATAGCTAAAGAGCCAGCATGAAGACAAAACTCTGAGTATGAGGTACTCTTCTCCTCAATGCTGTATACTCTGTGACTCAAAGTCCTTTCGGTGGTGCTGGGCTCCCAGTAGGAGGACCACATGGTTCTGGAATCCAGGCAGTAAAGCAGGAGTTGCTGCACTTACTGCTCCCAATATCTCTCAGGAGAATCCATGCTTCCACTGCCCACAACTCTGGGCTCAGGTGTTGGAGGTCCTGGTCCCACAAAGAGGCACAATTTTGCCTGGGGATACTGTAAGTGACCATTATAATAAATCTGCTGCTGTATAGACACTTTTTTGTTTCCAGACACAAAGAGAAAAAAAGAGGATCATTTGTGCAGATTAGTTGACCTTGACTACCAGCCTAAGGCAGGGCTGCTTTTACACAATGAAAGCAGAGAGGAATATGTATGAGCAGTTTCTGATTCTCTTGGCCACTGTGACTCTGAGTTAACAGGTAGAGCAAACCAGCCTGAGACAGGCATGATGACTAGGGGTTTTGTATCACTCAGAGAGGAGGCTCTCAGTTAAATCAGCAAGTAAGCCACTGAGCTTGGCAGAGGGGGGTAGCTGAGATTAGGAGGAATCTAGAATGCAAATCAGGGAAGGGACACAAGAAAAGTCAACCACAGAGCCAAAACCAACTGTAGCAGTGAGGACTGACTACTCTGTCCCACTGACTTCAGTTCTTAATGTTCTTTTAAGATAAAAAGTCCACTGGAGGTGCCTGGGTGGCACAGTGGGTTAAAGCCTCTGCCTTCGGCTCAGGTCATGATCCCAGGGTTCTGGGATCGAGCCCCGCATCGGGCTCTCTGCTCCTCAGGGAGCCTGCTTCCTCCTCTTTCTCTGCCTGCCTCTTTGCTTGTGATCTCTGTCTTATCAAATAAATTAAAAAAAACAAATCTTAAAAAAAAAAAAAAAAGTCCACTGAAATCCTGATGGGACTATTCCCTGAATCCACAGGGAGAAGTGCTTCCTGGCAACACAGGAGTGGGCTGTGACAAAGAGATGAGATACTTAGATCCTCATTCAAGTTAGGATTTGCCACTCAACTGTGAAAAGTACAACCAGGAAGTCGCTGTCAGCTGTTAAGTATTTTAAGGTCTTCCTCAGCTACAGAGCTGGCTGAAGGTCAGGTACTTGCCCAGAGAGCAAACATTTGGTGACTGAGCATAATCTAAGTAGAAAAGACAAATAATTGACAAAAAATACTTAATCCAAATCTTCCCACCAGTTTTACTGAGTTTTATTGGCCTCGTGTTACAATTTAACTTTTTCCTCTGGCAAATCCCTTTCCCTTCATGAGATCTGAATTCTAGGATCGCTTAGACCCTGAACTCCAGGTAAAAGTTTGCTTTCAGAGATGGTGACACTCCAGATACTTGTCTCCTATCCTCAGAAATAAAGATTACACTCCAGATACTTGTCTCCTATCCTCAGAAATAAAGATTGGTCTCTGAGTCGCCAATTTTCACATGTGTCACATGCTGTAGACAAGTTTATTGAGCAAATAAGCCAAGATAGTTCACCTTGGAAATTGAATTGCTCTGTGAAATGTATTTTCCTTTATGACTAAAATACTATATATAAATACAGTATTTTAGTATAAATATATATATTTATGTATAAATGTATATATACATTTATACATGCGCCTAGTAGTATTCCCTTTCATTACTCTTAGCTTGAGAGGCCCTCTGAACTCCTACCCCCGGCACAGATATTCCTGAGCATTTGTATTTAATAATTCTTAACATATGACTGTCACCACCCAATTCAGTGTTCTACTGAGAACATTCTTAATGTTAATTAAGAGGCTGACTAAAAACTATACAGTCATACCAATGTGCGAAGGTGAATAGTTTTAAGATTATGTTTTTAAATACTGTAACATCCATCCTTTGCACCACCAAAACTAAAACTAAAATAAAAACAAACTAACAAATTGTTTAAACTATGGTTCTATACTTTCTCCCTTAATGGACAGCTGATACTATAATGTTGTGTCTTGATTCCGTGTATACAATGTCTACTTAGGGATTATGGAGATGAAACTATGGCACACAGTACATCATTTAAGAACTCCTAGAAAACTTTGGGAGCCCCTTTCTTAAAAGGTGGACTTACAAATACATGCACAAACTATGATACAGTTCTCTCCAATAATCAATAATCATATAAGCAAATCATATAGACTAAAGTGCCTCTGTCGTTTTGTCAAAAAGACGATTTGTCAGGTACCACATGTATCTTTAGAAGAAGTCTGTCAGTGTTATTAGGATTGTCCATGCAGTTCCATAAATACGACATTCATTTGGTACTCTTCCGGTTGCCCCATACAGCTCAAGCAGGGAAACTATTGCCTGGAAATGGTCTTATTTTCTAATATTTTTCACAAGGAAGCTGTTTGTGTTTCATTCATCAGTTTTATGGCCTTTTCTCCCTGTTTTTAGAAAGCAGAAGCATGCTCAGTATTCAGTCACACACAGAGCAGACTCATTACAGATTTGTCAATGAGCAATTTACCAAGCAGAAAGTCAAATTAGCTTTACTGGAAAGTTGACTGTGGTGTGTTATCCTCAGTGAAAGTAGCAAGTAAAATTTTACCCACAACTGGTTACATAGGGGTAATTAAAACCATTAATCTTCTCATTGATCTTTAACTGTTGCCTACTATATTTAGCAGCTAAGATTCATGAGCTACTGGAGTGTGTCCATTGTCACAGATCTCCATCGATAGATATCCCCTAAAGAGGGCTCCAGGGTAAAAGAGCATTTATCTGATTTATGCCTATTATGTGGTTCATTCAGACCCGAAACAAATAATGGTTATGCTTTATTAAGAAGCAATATTTGCAAACTGCAAGTCTCATGGAAATTTTAACTTTTCATGCAACGAAAAATAACACATGGTAAATGCCTTCTGAGTCATATCTATTCTATTTATGTTTATATTTGATAGGGATGTGGTTCTACTTGATAACATTCTAAAGTGCTATAGGGCAATGTATAATTTTTAAACTTAAGTGCTCTTTTAAAAAGTAAATGTTTGACCTTATAGTCCATAATTAGGTCTCTGAAGAGGTAATAGTCTATCACAAAAGCATGGCTTGGTTCACAGATCACTGATATGGTTAGTTTTCACAGATGCTTAGGTACCATTATAATCTTTACTATCCATTTGACTGTCATAAAAGTTAGACCCGTGTGTCCAACTTCAGTGATTATTTCTAGAAGGCCTTTGCTCTCCTACACTAGGAACAATTAGTAAGACTAGTGACCTCCACCAATTAGAGAATTTTTGGAATTAGGCATGTGGTAACTACTCTCATTATTTACTGGAGAAAGTAAAGTGTAAGATTCAGATATTTCATTCTGGGTGCCAATAAGAAGTGAATAGAAGCCTGAGGATTTGGTATCTTGAAAGCTGCAGTCTTGGAAACTTAATGATAAGTGATCTCACCCTGTAAATAATGTCCATACCACTTCCACACTCACATTAAATGAATCAGTGCCAATACAAACAGATTAGTCATTACAATTTTACTGATCAAAAATGCAGAAGTAGAAGATGTGCAGTGAACAACTGTCACTTGAACATTACCATTACCAGTGCCTTCACACTCTTTATGTTTGGGAAGAAAGCACTCCTTATGTTGTCACCTTGGTGAGAGTCAAGAACTCCATTCTTTCACCTGAATAGTTAGAAGGAAAGCAAGTAGGCCTTGCAGAAAAGGACTTGAGAGACTAAATCTTGCAAAAGAGATGTTCCCAGGGGATTAGAGATGGAGGCTGACATCAGAGTGCCGAACAGGTGGGTATCCCAAAACAGGCTCACCAATGGTGAATGCTTGATATCCTGCTCCATGACCCTGGCTTGTTCTCAAGGTCTTAGGCTCAATCAATCCTTTTCAGTTTTCTAAGCCATATTCTCCAGATTTCTTTTTTTTTTTT
>NC_081558.1:180639519-180725232 GCF_022355385.1 Mustela nigripes
TCGCAGATGATATGATACTATATGTGGAAAACCCAAAAGACTCCACTCTATTCTCCAGATTTCTAATCCTTTATGCTAGTCACTCAAAAACCCTGTAATAATTTATTTTCTTCTAAAGTTTACTAGAGCCCACCTTTGAGGTTTTAAATCAATAATCATGATTGATGCACCATGTTTCTAGGTATACATGCAAATATGTATGTATTTAATGTCCTAACTCAATTTGCTTGATGAATTCTCCTGGCTAGTGACTATTAGTCAACCATAAGATTTTTATCCTTCATGTGGATTAATATCAATAATTTCACCCATTTCTGGACTTTAGACTTCAGATCTCAAAAATGATAAATTCAGAGCTAGACATCTGAACTCATTTCTGCTAAGTATTTTTTTAACATTCCTTGGGCTCAAATACCTAACAATTTTTGTGAGATATTAAAATTTACTCATTAACATGCTTCACACATTGTCAAGAAGGGCTAAAGTTACAAACTTAGTAGCTAGGTAAATGAATATATGTTTGTTTCTTCTCCATTTATAGTAGTAATCAAGTCTTAAAAAGTCCTTTTTTTTTTTTTTTTTTGCTTCCATTGTACCTAGTACTATCACATTTTCAAGATATTCTCTTAATCCCTAGTTACCTCCTCCCCAGATGACTGAATTCACTCAATCATCCAACAACTATTAAGTACTAATGATGTAATAGGAGGCATTTGTTAATTAGCGAAGTACACATGGATTCTGCCTTTTCCCAGCATACTCATCTGTGTGAGATAGACAGGAAAAAAATAAGAAATGTGAGACACAGTTTATGAAGACAGCACACTGTATGCAGAGATGGAAAATAATGGGGTATGAACTGAAGAAAGGAATAGTAAGGAAAGAACTTTCAAAGAATAAGACGTTAAGAAGGTACCCAGAAGCATGTAAAGAAATTAGCCATGAATAGGATGGAGACAGGTATATATATACCTATCTATATAGATAGATAGATAGATAGATCTCCATCTATCTCTCTATATATAGATATATCTGTCTATGGATATATCTATATCCATATATAGATATAGATATATCTGGATAGATATAGATATATCCATATATAGATATAGATATATCTCCATCCTTACTATTCCTTTCTTCAGTTCATCTATCTATCTATCTATATATATGTTGGGGAGAGAAAGGGACAGAAAGAGAGAAATAGAATATGTGACAATTTCTGTATTACTAAGAGTTTAGAATATATTAAAAGCTGACAGGAAGTCCATGAGGCTGAATTGTTGGCCGCTATGGAGGAATGACACTGAAGTGGGCAGACACTTCATGTACTAATTTGCTGTCCATGGTAGTTTGTCCTGAAGAGAGTGGGAAGTGGTTGAAGGGTTTAAGTCTATGAAGAGACATAATTTGAGGTATTTTTATTAAGCTGGCTAAAATGTGGAGAATCAATTGAAGTTGTCAAAGCTGGCGTCAGAGAGAGCAGTAAAGATGCAAGGGATGATGCTGGTTAGTCTAGAGTGGTGGCACGTGAGAGCTGGAGAACAAAAGACTATTTCTGAGATAGAAAATGCGGGACTCAATTGACCACCAAGGGTTAAAAATAAGGAGAAAAACCCTTCAAGGGTGATTTCATGTTACAGTATACAATGACTTTAAGAGCTTTGAATAAAATGAAGTTAGCTCTATGCTTTGGTACTGCACCTCTTTCTCCTCTTTCCTCTCTCCACTCTCTCCCCCTTCTGTTTACCTATAGAAAGTCCAGAAAACTTCTGAAAATGAAGCAATCAGATATCCTAAAGACCTCTGAATTAAAAATATGAAACATTCTGAATAAACTATAAGGAATGTAATATTAAACATATAATTGGGATTGCAGTAATTTAAGATAATTTAAAAAAAATCATCCTATTTGCTTTGTTGTTCAAGACAATTCTGGTTCCCTTCTGAAGACCTTGGTTTCCCTGTGGTCCCATCAGGCAGGGCTTTATCTTCTCCATTGCAGCTCTGAGTCTCTGGGAGGGAAGATTACACTGTTCTCCATGATGGTCCTTTATAGACTTTTAGAAGATTTCTTATTTTTCTTTAACAGCAAATGCATGTTTGAATCTCATATTATCATGTGATGTTACCACCTAATCTACAATTTCCCTTTAACCCCCAAATCATTTATTTTGATTTCTTCATAATTTTAGGTCTATTAGAATGGCCTGTCATAGTGGTTTCAATATAGATATAGAAAATACTTTTCCTACTATGGCCTCTCAGTTCCTTTAATTTCTCTCCTTCAAGAAGTAGTCTCTTCCTCTCATGGACTTCAGCCATTCACTCCATTGGGAATCAATGATCTTTATTCTTACAAATAGCCGCAACCTCTCCATAGTCTCAATTTCATGTAGCCTTTTCTGGGAGAACTAAAAGTGATTCTAGGTTAATGTTAATTTCTTGTGCTGGTTATGGTGTGATTATAAAATACAATATTCATATTTGTAGAAATGAAATATTTGGAATTGATGGAAATTGATTTTGAAAACCTACTCTCAAATGGTTGGAGGAAAAAAAAAGATTTTTATTTTTATTATGCTTTTAACATTTGTGTAAGTTTGATATTTTGCAAAGTTTTAAAAATGCATACCAGCAAATGTATAGAATGTCATAATAGGTGCCCCAGTATTCCTATAAATGAATCAATCTTAGAAGAACTCACAGCCTATAATCACAAAGATACAACGCAACAACCCACAATGGATAAAGTCAAGATTGCTAGATAGAAGACGTGCAATATGCCAACTCATAATGAGAGAGAAACATTTTGGTTGAAGGAGATGTATAATACACTTTCAATTTAAGTCTAGATTCAACCCTCCAAAAACACTTCCCAGCACATGGAGCTGAATATCAGTGTTTCCTAAGCGTCTTTGAAACTGCTACAAGGTATGGCCCTAACAACCTCTCAGCCCATCTTGAGGATTGCTCTTGGATTAGCATATTAGCAAGTAATGTGCTTCACAAATATCAAAAAGAACTTTTTTTTTCAATCTCTTTAAAACATTTTTTAAAAGTTCAGTAACTATTAAATAGGAATTAGGCAAGCAAGGATGCACAACTGAGAAAGAAAAAGAAAAAACCTACCTTTACTTAAAGTTGGGGGCTCTGGGGTGCCTGGGTGGCTCAGTTGTTAAGCATCTGCCTTCGGCTCAGGTCATGATCCCAGGATTCTGCGATCGAGCCCCACTTCAGGCTCCCTGCTTGGCGGGAAGCCTGCTTCTCCCTCTCCAGTCTTCTCTGCTTGTGTTCCCTCTCTGGCTGTCTCTTTCTCTGTCAAATAAATAAATAAAATCTTAAAAAAAAAAATTAAAAAAAAATAAAGTTGGGATCTCTTCCAAGTTATCAAAAGCTCAGACGCCCCAGATATCTGTGCTGCCTTCTCTGCACAAGTGTCTCCACCCCCCGAAAGACTTTTTAAGTAACCTGGAAATCCCAAGTCAGCAAAATTAGGCATGGGGAGGAAAAATCTGTCCTGATTCAACTCTCTGGGAGTTGGACCAGGTTAAGCTCTCAAGTGGATTCAGGTAGGTCCAGTCACAATTCAGGAGTCCTGCCTGCAAGCTGAGCTTCTCCCCCGCTCTCAGCCTCAGCAGATCAGGGCTCTCAGGCAGGCTTGTAGATGTCAGTCTGGCCAAAGAAGCAAGAAGGTGCTCCTTTCTTTTCCAGGTCATGAAGTAGGAATGCTGGCCAGGCTGTGAGCATAGCTTCATTTATAACTGCTAAATTTCTAGATGTATAAATTTTAACCTTCATTTTGAATTTAACCTAATCCTAAAATCTCTTAGCCTTCCAGAAGGTTCCCTGTCCCAGCAACTCCAGCTGCTAGTTCCTTTGTGTCTACAAGCTCATTCCCACTTCAGGACACTCACCTGCTAAATTTCTGCCCATAAAGATCTTCCCTGGCTCAGGTGTCCACACCATACAGGTCTCCTGCCAACTCCTCCCAGCTACTGGATGCAAAACAGCACACTTACCCCCTTTATTCTCTGTTTACCTTGTTTTATTTTGTTCATATTACCTAAACTCTCTGAAACCAAAACTTTGTCTCTTATTTATCTCCCCTCAAGAAAGTAAAGGTCATGAAGGCAGGAATTACAACTTTTCATCATGTGGCCCCCAACACTTAGAGTATAATATAGCTTCTCAATACATACCAAATAGATGGATGAACTAGAAAAGGACATGAAGTAATGTGATTTTATTTTTAAAAAATTACAAATAATTTGAATACATAAGTTTGTAATATCTAAAATAAGCCAAGGTTAAATAATAGCTGAAAGTGTCTAAAATATTGGAAAGATCATGATCATATAATTATTTGTTTAAAAGATCCAATAAGCAGAGCCAACAAAGCTACATCAAAATGCAGATGCATCACTTTATAGTAAAAAATTTTAAAAATAAGCTTAGAGTTTCAAGAAAAAGAACATTTGATAAAAGTTTGCATTAATGAGACTTTTTTTTTTTTTTTGGTCTTGTTAAACTCATGAATAGCTAAATTAAAATGTTAAATCTATCATGTTAGCAGTTTTTCATAATTGGTCACAAGGACATACATAGAGTTATTGATTGATCATTGTTAAATTTTGTCTAATTCAGCACTGACCATTTTAGTAACCTTGATGACTGAAAACAAAACAAAACAAAATAAAACAAAACAACAAAACAAAAACATATGCACAGGGGTGCCCAGGTGGCTCAGTTGTTAGGAATCTACCTTTGGTTCAGGTCCTGATCGCAGGGTACTGGGATGGAGCCTGGCATCGGGCTCCCTCCTCTGCAGGTAGCCTGCTTCTCCCTCTTCCACTCCCTCTGCTTGTGTTCCCTCTCCCGCTGTGTATCTCTCTGTCAAATAAATAAATAAAATCTTTAAAAAAATATCCAAAGTAAATTTGAACATTATCCAAGTCAGGGAAAGAGGTAACTATAAACAATAGGATAATAATATTAGAAAACTTAAAAAAAAACTTTTAAGAGATGATAAGACTAACCCAAGAATGTACTTGGATACCAAAGGGAAAATTATATTCTATGTTTAGTAAAAAATGACCCACACCAATAAATATTTTGATACCTAAGTAAATATAAAAACTGAATTCTAAGTAAGCAGTCATTTGACCTTGGAAATATTGATTTACATTTTGAGGTTTAACATAAAGAATTTAGGTGAAATCAGTAAATACAGCAAAAGTTACATACTGAAGTTTTGTGACTTCCTCAAACAGGACAATTTTAAAGTTGATGCATGTGTTAGTCAAGACAGTGGAATGAACAAACAAGAAGGATTTTATATCTGCTTGCTTAAATACCATTTTCATGAGGTAGAATCAAGAGAATATATTATTTTCTTACAAGTACATAGGCCCAAATGGGATATCACTATTTATCAAAACCATGATTTTCAAATACTGTTAAGTTTCAGGAATGAATAGTTCTTCATGGAAAAAGATACTTATAATCTGTTCATGTTGAAGTAATTTGTTTTTCAATTTTCAATTACTTAATTTATCAGTACAATAAAATAAGTGGTGACAATTACATTGCATCTCAAACTTAGTTTTTAAAATCACCAGATACATAGTAATGACTGTGGTGGGCAAAATCTTAAAAACGGTTCCTGCAAGACTTCCATTCTCTGCTTATTATTCAATCAAATACTAACGGAAGGAGGTTACTAATCAACTGACTTTAAAATAAGGAGAGCATCCTTGGTTATCTAGGTAGGCCCCTTCTAATCACTTGAACCTGAAAAGCAAAGAAATTTCTCAGTAGAAAGCAGAGATGTGGCAGGAGAAGCAGAGGGGAGGTGAATCAGAAGAGAGAATGATTCAACTATTACTAGCTTGGAGAATGAAGAAAGGGCCTGTGAATCGAGAAATGTGAGTAGCCTCTAGAAGAAGAGAATGACTCCTGGCTGACAAACAATGAGAAAACAGAGACTGTAGTGCTAAAACTGTATGGAACTGAGTTCTCCCAACAACTCGAATGAGATTAGAAATGGATGCATTTCTACTGGCTCCAGAAAGAAACTTGAATGAGAATGGAAATTGATTCATTTCTACAGGCTCCAGAAAGAAACACAACACTGCCAAAACCTTGATTTTAGCCCAGTGAAACCCAAAATCTCATCTACAAAATGTGAGATAATAAGTTTTTTTTTTTTTTTTTTTTGTAAGTCACTGTGTAGTAATCTGTTTGGTATAAATAACACACTAATAAAATGCTGGAGATCAAAACTACATATTCAATCATTCTGTAGATTACAACTACATTTAAACTATGTATTCTTAGAGGTAGAAAAAGATGAAATGACTTTGGGTACTTATAGAACTGATTATTTTTGGACAAATTTCCTTTAAATAGCATACAGTAAGCTACTATAATATACATATTGTTGAAATAACTTTTGAGGCTTAAGGTGGAATCATTTATTCCCCAGGTGCCATGTCAGCAGACTGAAACTTAGATGACTTTTGTATCCTTGTAAATATCTCGCTTGATCAGAAACATAACGTATCCATTGAGCCAGTCCCAAAACACCAAGTCAGCTGTGAGGTCTATATTTAATTCTTTGTTCCTACTCACCCAAAAGGTTGATTATGTGGTCCCAGATAATCAGATTTTTTCCCTTGTTCTTTGTTTTTTCATCCTATAAAAGCTGCCTTCTGCCTGATTTTGCAGTTCTCCAAATGGTGGCTGTCTACACAGGACAGCCTGTTTAAAGTTCAGTTTGTATCATTAAATTTTCCTCTTTAATCATTTTTTTAACAATACAAACACACACACATGCATATTCATTAGCACAGTCTATGTAGTAAAAGAAACAAGTGTTAGAGAGTTATTAATTATACACCAAAGACAGTGTGCCACAAATAGCCCTTGTTTTTACCCTATAGTAAAAAAGGAGGTTTCCAAAAAACAGATATTTGTACCTAAGATTTCCAGTTTGATGCCTATCTGTCAGGGCACAACTTTTTAAAATAGCAAGTGCTTTTTAATACCTCCAAGCATTATTGTCTAACAAAATTCTCCTGTTTACTGCATAAAGGATGCACTCTTACTGTAAACATTAGAGTTGTCAGAGACTGGGCATCAACTGGTAATTGCTCATTTCTCATCTGATATTTTCTGTCTTGTGAAGAGACTGAGATTTTAATTTCTGTAAGGTCAAATTGGTCTTGGTGCAAAACTGAATCATCCTCCTAATCATAATGTTGCTGAAATGCCTTAATAATCAGTTTTGCTTCCCTAACCTTGAACAACTGAATTTTCATTTCATTAACTTTTTTTCCCTTATTACTAAAAATATTTATTCTGGCTATAATGGTAATTTAATTTACCAATTTAAATGCTTTGCATCACAGTTATTTTTATACACCTCTTAGCCTCCCTAGTAAATTTAATCTCTCTTGAGGTCACTGAGATTTTCCGTGTCATCTTTTTATAGCCCCCAGCACAGGATCTTTCACCAAGTTTGCATCAAATACAAAATAATATTTTGACTATCTGGCACAATATTTCCTGCAAACTTTCATGGATTTCCCACTAATTAGTGAAGTGGAGTCATATCTATGTTATAGTCCTCTCTCCAAGAAACCTTAGAACTCTCTGAAATAAATGGGCTATGTTCTCTGTTTTATTCAGAAGGTTAATTAAAACAAAAGTCATTAAGTATGTGGACTGAGAATTTCTGGCTACTCCCATTCACCTGACCCATATGTAAAACCTGAAAAACTCATAATTTCCTGGATTCTAGTGATTGGTTTAACTGGAGTCCCTAAAACGCCACTAACGGTTTTCTTGGTAATTACTTACAAAACCATTACCTACTTCCATTTGAAGCAGCCAGTCTCCTAGGACTCGCTCTACGATTTGCTACCATTCCCATCTTCCAAAATCCATGGACCGTGTGGCTCTCAGGAGTGGCTCATCTGACTTTTTCCAATCCGCAAGCTTTAAAGCACAAACTCTTCTGATTAAATGAGGGAGGCTTTAATGGGTTTCAGTTGAATGGGGGTGGTGAGGGAGTCTCTTTTTTCTTCTTTCCTGCTTCTCTTCCCCTTCAAGTCACTTTCAGTTATAGTGGGTGCTACAGCTAGTATCCTATTGTAGAACAACCGAGACCACAGATTCTAAAAGCCAAACATGAGTTCTAAGCCCAGCTCCACTTGACTCATATAATCTTGTACCCTCTGCTTAATGATGCTAAGGTAAGATTGTTACTGGGTGCTTTTGTTAAAGAGGTGCATGGACTGAAAGGAATCAAACTGAGCAATTACATATCAAGCAGGTCTTTATTAAATTTTTTTTTGTTACTTTGAATCTCAAACATAATAAAATTAGGGAAAAAAATAGAGAAAGGAGAAATCTACTGGATGCACCTGAGCCTGCTGCTTTAGGAACAACAGACAACACTGTCTGTTGCTCGGTGTCCTTGGGTGTGTCTCCATGGCAGGGTGGAACTCCAACAGTGGAAGCTCTTAGGAGGTCTATGGTATTGAATTGTACTCAGTCTGGTCATCTACAAAAAGGGTAAGTGTCAAAATCCAATTCATTATGAATACATTTCTAATTTTTCTACTATATTTAATTTTATTTTGTTATCTAACACAATTATCTTTTCCTATTGTAACTGTACTTTCTGATGGTGGAATGCCTACTCATTCTTTAATTCACTTAACCAACTGCAAAAACTTTAGTGTGCATAGCTTGATTCACTTCACTTCCTGGCAATCTATACTAGCTATATGATGTCAAAACTATGTAAGTCAGCACTAAGGGAAGAAAATACATTATCAAATTGCCAATGTATACTATATAAGTGTTTCTTGTTAAAATGTATACTAAATATGCACCTGGGTGGCTCAGTCAGTTAACCATCTGCCTTCAGCTCAGGTCATGATCCCAGGGTCTTGGGATCGAGCCCCCCATGGGGCTCCCTATTCAGTAGGGGACCTGCTTCTTCCCCTCCTTCTACTGCTCCCCCAGCTTGTGCTTTCTGTGTCAAATACATAAATAAAATCCTTATATATATATATATATATATATACATACATATATATATATATGGTTCATGAAAGTGTTAGTAGTTCAAATGAGGGGAAAATGTCACCTTGAAAAAAATCAAAGACCCCACTGAAAAGAACATGAGAGAAATATCTCCAACCTCAAACTTGCCTGTGAAAATGACACTTCTGCCATTCAGATTTATCCACTTTTATTTTATAAAATTTTTTTAAAAGTTATTCATTTGTGTGTGAGAGAAAGAGTCCACGAGCAGGGGGAGAGAGAGAAGGAGACACCCCGCTGATCTGGGAGGCCAATGTGGGGTTCCATGCCAAGATCTTGAGATCATGATCTGAGCCGAAGGCAGATGATTAAATGACTGAGCCACACAGGCACACCAGATTTATCCTCTTTTAAAAATAAGGTACCCTTGTGGTGCCTGGATGGCTCAGTGGGTTAAAGCCTCTGCCTTTGGCTCAGGTCCTGATCCTGGGTTTCTGGGATCCAGCTCAGCATCCGGCTCTCTGCTCAGCGGGGAGCCTGCTTCCTCCCCTCTCTGCCTGCCTGTCTGCCTATTTGTGATCTCTGTCTCTCAAATAAATAAATAAAATCTTAAAAAAAAAGTACCCTTATGTTTTACACCAAAAATAGTCTGTAAGATAGTCTCTTAGTGAGAACTGTAGTGTAAACTCTATAATAGAAGCTTTAACATTGACATTCTTAATTCCTTATCGCTTTAAGCACAGAAAGATTATGAAAATAGTATGTAATGATCAACTTTTGAAATGCCAAAATGCTAAAATTTATATCTACAATATATGAATATTTCTCTAGATGGTAAGCTTTGACTAAAAGTTGATCCATATGTGATTAGCTTATTTGAAAAATGTTTTTTGGAAATTCTAAGGAGGTGATGTTTTAAAATAATCTCTAAACATGGATAATTTACTGAAACCTTGGATATTGCTTAAACCACAAACTATCAGTCAAACATCCAGGTCAAAAAATATTCCAGATTTACATTCTTTATGTATTCACATGGCACTTTGAAAGTCCATCATCCCTGTCATTAGAACGCTCTTTGCTTTCATATGGTATCACCAATATGAGGTGTTGTATCCTCCAATCTCATTAGTACCTATAGGCTGATTTTGTGTAAGCCCCACCTAAAATCATCAAGCATACACTGATGAGAATTTATGATGTTAATTTTATTTCTGTGCTCTTCTTTTCCTCACTAGAGTATTAACTACATTACAAGGGGGTTACTAACATTATCAAAAGCTCTCCCCAAGATAATTTTGGTAATTACTTCCATCAGCTACCAAAGGAGCATGCAGCTCACTCTTGATTTCTTATTGTTTTAACCTGAATTCAACCTCATTTCCTATGAAAACTCAAAATTTCAAAACAACCAAAGAGTCAAATTCTGATTATCTCTTCACAATAACAGAGCAATGTAATATTAGAGAAATTTCTCCACGGAACTTAGGGTTAAAATAATTCATTTGTATTTTCGAAAGCATGTTAGAGGAAGTCTCAATCAAGCAAAGTTAACCAAATTCCTGTAAGAGATTAGAAAGTTATTAATTCTCTCATTAATAATTGAGTAAAGAATCCATCTTCCCAGTCCTACTTATTTCTGTTAGAGAAATGCATTCTCTATTAATCAGCATATTTCCCTGTCCTAAGAGCTACAACTACTCACTCTTCAATTATCAGCCACAACCCACCACTCCACAGTATGGTATATGAGCACCTCTTTACAGTCTGTGACTGCAGAGTTGAAGGGATCAGGAAAGGACACCTAATGGCAGTGGGGTTACTAGGATTTTCTGAATATGGATGAACTGAGTTCCACATGTAAAAACTAGGGAATGAGGTCTATGGAGAAGGGATGGGTAAGGTTGGGACAGGTGAGAGGTGGGAGCATTTGCTGCAATATTCATGGAGCAGCAGTAAAAGGAGGTTGCAAGTTGAAACAGGCATGCATGCACAAGCAAGGGAACATATGGATCCAGAATGGGAAACTGAGAGAGAAGCTGCATTATTCCTTGTTTCCATCTAGCTCCTGGTTCTACTATACCCTCATGAAACCGAACTTGTACTTACCACTCCAGTGGGCTTGGAGATAGCATTTCTAAATAAGGTCTATAGTTTTCTTTTCACTGGTATTATTTCTGTGTGTGAAAATTGATTTCTGTGAAACTGCAGAATTTTAATTAAACTACTCATATACTTTATGCCACCAAAATACAGTTCCCATTTCATAATTTGCTGCGTATTTGTAGCTCTTTGTTTCTCAAATTTAGAATTCTAATTTGATTCATCCTACGATCCTCTTTAAAATAATAAGGAATATTGAATAAAGCTTGCTATGCAATTTTTTTAATATGTTCCACGACATCAGGTAATATGGCAACTTGAGTTCAAATACTCAGTAAGCATGGCAAATTTATTACATTCAAGTATATATTTTTGGAATACCATATGCTCTCAATTTGAAAACATTTTCAAGTTGATTTATATTAGTAATTTACAACTAAAGTCTGAGATATCGAAGATTATAGAGAGTTGTTCCAAATACTCTATATTTTTAGTATGACTTCATTTAAAATGTTTTTAAATCACTCAAGGTACATAACCTCACATTTTAACAACTGTTTATCTCTAATACATTGCCTCATCTCTTCTATTTGATTCTGTGAAAGGTCTTCATTGGAATAAAACTTTTTCTTACTATCTATGGGATTAAATTTGAAATTGTATAAATGTGTCATTTTTTTCTTTGCATTGTTATATCTGCATATCTTCTCATAAAATTTTATAATAGGCACAGGTCATAGTACAGATGCCCCATATGAAACTAAGTATGTAAGAACAAGCAGGGCTCAATCATAATTACATAGTACATAAAATACTCATGAATAAGTGAAAATATAATAGGAATAATACATAGCATAATGATATCATCTTTTATAGAGTTCTTATGTCAGTTTTGCCTTGTCAAATTTTTCTACTGTTAGAAAAGAACTTATGGAACTTAAGAAATTATTATGTATCATTGGTGAATCACTTTATAACAGTATTCCCACTACTATAATCCCCACTTTTTGGATAGAAGTTTTAACCTTCAATAAAGAAAGTTAAAAAAAATACTTAATAGGACAATATACATGTTAAAAAAATCACCACTTCCAAAAACATATGTGAGTCAAAATTTCAAGATTGTGAAATAAATATATGAATTAGATACTCATACTGATATGAGTTTGTCACTCATAACCTGTAATTAAAGATTGGTTTATTCATCAAAACTTTTATTCTTACTAACTGTATTTATAGATTTACAGAAAACAATAGCAGATTCATTAATTTCCTCACTATCCCAAAATCAAAACAGAATGATAAAAACAAATAAAACCATAAAAATGATGAGAATAAGAAAAGAGATATTAGAAAATTACTAGAAGGGGCGTCTAGGTGGCTCAGTGGGTTGAGCCTCTGCCTTCAGCTCGGCTCATGGTCTCGGGGTCCTGCAATTGAGCCCCGCGTAGGGCTCTCTGCTCAGTGGGGGGCCGGCTTCCCTCTCTCTCTCTCTCTCTCTCTCTGACTGCCCCTCTGCCTACTTTTGATCTCTCTCTGTCAAATAAATAAACAAATAAATACTAGAAAAGACATTTCGATGAAAGTCTGACCATGTAGGAGTAGAAATTAATTGAACAGACAGGATAAGCTGCAACCTAATGTGCTTCCAGAGGTGGTTATGGACAAGAAGCAGTTCTTCTGCTCAGTGAAACTCCAGCAGAGTTAGGACTCAGCAATGCTAGGAATAGAAGATAGCAGAAGAATCATGACTGGGGGTTGGGAACAAGAGATTATCTAAAAGTCTTACAAGGATGGTTTTCCACACTGCATTAGGACATATTTTAACCAGACAAGGGATCCCAAAGTTCTAGAGTGGATTAACATAATGGTAAAGCCAAAATCTCTACATTTGGCAAAGGCTTCAGTCAACTCTATGCAATCTCCCTAAATCAAAACTCATAAATTGATTCAATCCTCCTATTTATACCAAGTAGCCAAACAACTTTATGCTCCTTGCTGAAATACAAACAACTATGGATAATGAACTTTTTAAGAAAGTACAGCATGAAAACCAAATCATATATAAATGTATAAATAAGATGATACAGGAAACAAAAAAGGAGTAATAAAACTTCAGTCATTAAATCTCTAAAACATGTATGTGTGGAACTGAACCATTATCACTATGACAAGACTTGGAAACTAAAATTATGGTTGGGTAAATTAATTTAAAAATTTAATAAAACAGAATAAAGATAAAGTCATTGAAGTTTCTCCGTGAGACAAAATAAACAGAGAAAATTTTTTTTAAAAATAAAGTTAACACCTCCATCATTTGACAAGTAGAAATTCCAGAAAGAAAAGCAGAAAGAAGTAATTAGAAAGGATAATCCTTGAGAAGAGAAAGACAATAGCATTTACTTTTAAAAACAGCCAGATGCAGAAAAAGCATCTGACAAAGTACAACATCAATTCATAATAGTAATTTAAAAAACCCTCTTAACACAGTAGGTTTAGAGGGACATACCTCAACATAATAAAAACCATATATGAAAACGCACACCTAACATCATACTCAATGATTAAAAAACAAAAACAAAAAAAAAATAAAACTGAGTGCTTTCCTTCTAAGATCAGGAACAAGATAAAGATATCTACCTTCACCACTTTTATTCAATGTAATAAGGGATGTCCTAGCCACAGCTATCAGAAAACAAAAAAAAATCAAATCGATCCAAATTGGTAGGGAGAAGCAAAAATTTCACTAGAAAACAAAAAGAAATCAAATGGATCCAATTTGGTAGCAAAAAGTAAAAATCTCACTATTTACAGATGACATACTATATATAGAATACCTTAAAGACACAACCAAAAAACTGCTTGAACAATAGAGGAATTCAGTAAAGTCACAGGATACAAAATTAATGTACAAAAATCTACTGTATTTTATACACTAGTAATGAAATTGCAGAAAGAACTTTTCAAAATAATTCCACCTATAATTGTACCAAAAAGAATAAAATACATAGGAATAAACTTAACCAAAGAGGTTAAAGACCTATTTTCCAAAAACTATACAACACTGATGAAAGAAATTAAGAATGGCACAATGGTAAGGTAGTCCATACTCAGAGACTGGAAGAACAAATATTGTGAAAATGTCCATAACTCAAAGAATTCTACAAATCCAGTGCAATCCCCTATCAAAATACCTACAGAATTTTTCACAGAACTAGAATGCATAATACTAAAATTTGTATGGAAACACAACAGCCACAAAACAAGGATTCTTGAAAAAAAAGAGACAAAGCTAAAAATATTATAATTCTAGATTTCAAGATATATTATAAAGCTGCAGTGATCAAAACAGTATGCTATCGGGACAAATATAGACACATCCATCAATGCAAGAGAACATAAATGCAACAGAACAGAACTGAGAAATAAACCCATTCTTATATGGGGATTAGTCTTCAACAAAGGAGGCAAGGATATACAATTGGCATAAGACAGACTCTTCAGCAAATGGTGCCAAGAAAACCAGATCACTTTTTCATACCATACACAAAAATAAAGGCAAGATGGTTTAAAGACCTAAATGTGAAACCTGAAGCCATAAAATTCTAGAAGAAAACACAGGCAGTAATTTCCTTGGCATCAGACACAGAAACATTTTTCTAGATATGTCTCTTCCTGCAAGAGAAACCAAAGCAAAATTAAACTACTGAAACTATAACAAAATAAAAATATTGCTCACAGTAATGGAAGCCATCAACAGAACAAAAAGGTAACCCAATGAATGGGAGAGGATATTTACAAGTGATATATCCAATAAGGAGTAAATATCCAAAGTATATAAACAACTTACACAACTCAACACCAAAAATACAAATAATCCAATTTAAAAAGTGGGTACAGAACCTGAATAGACATCTTTTCAAAGAAGACATACAGATGTCCAACAGACACATAGAAAGATGCTCAACATCACTCATCATAGGGAAATGCAAAATAAAACTGTAAGGAGATATCACTTTATACTTGTCAGAATGGCTAAAACCAAAAACACAAGAAATAATAAGTTTTGGCAAGGATGTGGAGAAAAAGAAACCCTTGTGCACTGTTGATGGGAATGCAAACTTTCCACAGCTACTGTGGAAAATAACATGAAGGCTCCTCAAAAAATGAAAAATAGATTTCCATGTAATCCAGTAATTCCAAAGAACATAACTTTAAAAGATACATGCACCCCTATATTATTGCAATATTTGTAATAGACAAGATGTGGAAGCAACCCAAATGTCCATGCATAGGTGAACAGATAAGAAGTGACTTTATAGGGTGCCTGGGTTGTTCAGTGGGTTACAGCCTCTGCCTTCGGCTGAGGTCATGATCCAAGGGTCCTAGGATCGAGCCCCACATCGGGCTCTCTGCTCTGCAGGGAGCTTGCTTCCTCCTCTCTCTCTGCCTACTTGTGATCTCTGTCTCTCAAATAAATAAATTAAAAAAACCCAATCTTAAAAAAAAAAAAGAAGTGACTTTATATATGTGTGACTATTACTGAGTCATAAAAACGAATGAAATCTTTCCATTTGCAACAACAAGGGTGAAATGAGTAAAGGTGAAATAAGTCAATCAGAGAAAGACAAATGTCATATGATTTCACTCATATGTGGAATTTAAGAAACAAAACAAATGAACAAAGTAAGAATGTCCAGAACAAACTGGACTCTTAAATAACATAGGAAAAAAACTGAGAGTTGCCAGAGGGTAAGTTGTGGGGGATGGATGAAGTAGATAAAGGGCATTAAGAGTATATTTATCTTGGAAAGCACTGAGAAATGTCTAAAGTTGTTAAATCATTATATTGTACACCTGAAACTAATTTAACACTATGTTAATTACACTTGATGAATAAATAAATAAATAATTGAAAAAAAAATAAAGGCATACAGATGAAACAGCATAGATTTTCTATACATGTAAACTGGCAAGGAGTCTTGGGCAATTCTGTATTATCTTTGCAACTATTTTTAATTTTAAAGTTTCCAAAATGCAAACATTATTTAAGACAATATGTTTCTACTGGCCTGCCTGGGTGGCTCAGTCTGTTAATTCACTGCCTTAGGCTCAGGTCATGATCCCAGGGTCCTCTGATCAAGTCCCACATCAGGCTCCTTGCTCCTGCTTCTCTCTGACTCTGCCTGCCACTCTGCCTGCTGGTACGCAATCTCTCTCTCTTTGTTAGATAAATCAGTAAGTAAGTAAGTAAGTAAATAAAATCTTTAAAAAGAAAATTTTACCCCTGGGGATAAAAATATATGTTTATAAAAATAAAAAATTAAAAAAAAAAAAAATAAAAAGAAAATATTTTTCTATTGTTTGTCTATCTCCCACCTTCTTTCATAATTGGCCATACCAGTGAAAATGAATCTTGGTTCTTACCTCACACCATATTCAATAATTAGCTCTGAGTTGATCAGAGTGATCTTAAATGTAAGACTTAAATTTATTAAACTTATAGCAGAAACCACAGGAGAATATCAAAGTTGCCTTACATTAAGCAAATAATCCTTAGGAAAAAAACAACAATAAGTATGAAACATAAAATGAAAATTATGAATTCCAATTTATCAAAATTAAAAAACATGCTTTTTAAAAGTTACTATGAATAAAATAGAAATGCAAACCACAGACTGAAAATATTTTTAAAGACATTTTAATAATGGATGTACATCCAAAATATATAAAGGACTCTTCCAACTCAATAAAAAGTTAAACATCCCAATTAAAAATGGGCAAAAATTGAACAAATGATATTTCAATTGCAAATAGAGCCATGAGAAGATAGTCAGTCACTACTGAAATATAAAAAATACAATCAGATAGCATGGCATACTATCTAGAATGACTAAAAACAACAATAAGTATTGGTAAAAATAGAGATTTAGTGAATTTCTCAAACATTACTGAAAATGCATAATGCCCAACCCACATTGGAGAATAGTTTAATGGCTTCTTACAAATTTTTACCATATGATGCACATATTCTACAAATGTCCATGCTTTTAGCCAAGAAAAATGAAAGCACATCTCAATACTTCCACACAAATATCCCCAGCAGCTTTATTCATAACAGTCAAAATTTGGAAAAAAAAAACTCAAAATATTATCAGCTGATAAAAGAATAAACAAACTGTCACATACCCATACAATAGTAACTATTTTGCAATAAAAGGAAAAAACAAAACTACTATTATTTTCAAAGTATGTGTAAATCGTAAAAGCATCATTCAAAGAAAGTAAAGGAGACCAGACACAAAAGACTGCTGCATGCCATATGATTCTATTTATATGACTGTCTGGACAAGGCAAAATTATAGTGATAGAAAGCAGATCAGTGATTTTCAAGACCAAGTGTTCAGGACAGAGGAATGATATCAAAAGTACATGTGTTAAAGACTCAATAACCCATCCCCCACACAACTATGTCCATATCATAGTCAGCTGTACCTATCAATGTTACCTTATTTGGTAAAGAGAATTTGCAGATGTGATTAATTTAAGGACCTTGAGAAGGAGATATCATCCTGGATTATCCAGGTGGACCTTTTGTAAACACAATGAACAGGTGCAGGAGTCAAGAGGGGCACAGGAGGAGCGACATCAACAGAAGAACCAATGGGACAATGGAAGACTGAAAGGATATGACCACAAGTCAAGAAATACTGACAGCCTCTAGAAACTGAGAGAGGAAAGCAGCAGATTTTCCCCTGGAGCTTTCAGGAGCTAGTTCTGACAAAACATTTTGTTCCCTTCAGATGTATTTTTGACTTCTATTGTCCAGAAGTTTAAAAGGATACATTTGTGATGATTCAAACCACAAATTTTGTGGTAGTTTGTTTCAGTCATAATAATATACTCATCTAGAGGATGAGAGAACTTTTAGAGGTGATGGAAATGGTCTATAAGTGTGGTAGTGGTTTTAAGACTATATAAAAGTATCAAACCTCACCGAACTATAGACTTTTATTATATGTAAATTATATAAAGTTGATTTAAAAATGCAACTTTGTTATATCCATTTTATTCCCATTATTTTACCTAAGTTTACCTGCAATATCCTAAACTTCCCATCCTCATCCTATTGATATCTTAGCATCGTTCCAAATGTAGCTGAATCTACAAAGTTTTCTGATATAACCCTAACTTCCTGCATGTTCCAGTAGCTTTCAAATTATCTGTCTCACATACTTGTTATTTTCTGCCCTATGGTATAAATAATTGTAATAATTCATCTTCTCTGGTAAATTTAAGGTCTCTCAAGACCTAGCATCATGAAGCTTTGTGTTCAGAATGCACCCAGCACAGATCTTCCCAAAGAGTATCTATTTCATAAACATCTGCTGAAAAAATGCACTAATTAATTCATGCTTTTATTTACTCAGCAAACATTGCCCAAGTCATTACTATGGACCTGGTTCTGTATTAGGTACTAAGTATTAAGATGTCTTTTCTGGTGATCACAAAGTTCTTTTTTCTTTTTTTTTCCATCCAAAGCCATAGATTTGGTACATTTATTGTGCTAATAGCTCCTACTTGTCCATAAAAGAAAGCAAGATAAACACAATATAGACACCTCCTAAGGTGATTAAATGGCACTCAAACAGCTCTGTGTTTCTGGACTCTATCCATTCTCTCAGCTATAGCAATCCACACAGCCTGGACGACCTGTGATGTCAGTGTGTTACTGCCTACAGTCTTGGTTCCTGCTTTGTTTAACAGTGTGATGAGCCAGCTATTCAATTTCTTCCTCTCAACTCCAAAGGCTCTACTCTATGCATCTAATTACGTAGTAGGATTCTACTGTGGTGGTGACCGCTGCCACATTTTTACCGTGTGTAGCCCAAGCTCTGCATCACACAATCACATTCAGTAACAACCAAGCTGGTCTTCAAAAGACAGGCAAATAATCTGGTCTGGATGATAACATTATGTTTTATGTTAAAATTTAAACTTTGTGCTAATGAAGTTTCTGGGGAAAAGAAGATGGCCCCAGTATATACCAGCTGGATTGCATTTTTAGGCTGGCCTGGACAATTTTCACTTCACAGGATTCCTATGAACCAATTTTATTCTTACAGAGCTTTGAACTAAACCATTGTATTCACTGGTCTCATAAAAGTTTGATATCTGATTCATCTACTACCTCTCTTATTTTTATAGAAACAGTACTAAAAAATGGAGAGCAGTGTATTTTATTACAGAAAAACCTCTAAAATGTCACCTCTATGGAGCTGCAAATGATACTAATTTCTCTTCTCACAGTTTAGAAGAGATGTAGCTTTTTTTTTTTCCCCTAACATTTTCTCAATTCCAGAAGATTTTAACTCTACCTCTTTGGCAAGGATTTTTTTTTTTTTTTCAATTCCTTTAGTTTTCTATCAATGTTGGCAAAATTTTCTTAATTCTGGAAAAATACTAGTCATTTATACTGTGATGCTATTTTTAAAAGCATTTTTTTAAATCTAATAAGCTTTTACCCTAATATTTTAGTTTTTTCAAAAATAAGGCAAAGTTGAGAGATTTTACAGTGAATGCCTGCATATGATTAACTTTCACTGAACTTATCTCTTTCACATACCTATCCATTCTTCTATCCATTCATGAGCCACTTTATTTTGTAGAAGTTGCAAGTAAACTAATTGCAGACATCACTAATTTTTCCTCTAAATATTTCCAAAAAGAGCATTACTAGAGTTCAGTATTTATTTACAATTTTTTTCTTTTGATGTAAAATTTACACACAATGAAACACACATTTCATAAACCGTTCATTCACTGATATTTGACATAGCCTACTGTTGTGTAACTGAAATCTCTATCAAGATATACATAAACTTCATTCCCAGACAATTCTCTCTGATCCGCCTTTCTAATCAATATCCCCTATACTACCCTCAGGGTCAATCTCAACTCTGATTTTCCCTCCATTTTGTATTTTACTAGCTAGTTATCTATATCCTTAATGTGATTTAAGGAACTTTGAAATAGAAACTACAAGAACAGGAGAATGGTCCAGAATGACTGAGTGAAGAGCTCTGAAAATCTGCTTCTTCATAAAAACAAAAAGAACACTAACAAAAATGGTCAAAACCAACTTTTTCAGAACTCTGAGAATTACTAAAGGCTTGTAACTATCTAAGACGCATTTGCTAAAAAAAAAAAAAAAAGATAGAAAGAAACATCTGAAACTCAATTTAAAAAGTGAGCTTTGTGTCACTTTCATTTGCCCTAATCCCACTCTTCTCTTTTTAGTGATTTAGAAAACCAATAGTCTTGTGACAATGGTAGCTATGGAAACCAGCATCCCAGAAGCAATTAGAGGAATATGAACAGATTTGGAGGTCTACAAAAACCGTACCCCCTCCCTCCCAAAAATGTCACTATTTGACTATTTGGCAGCTTTCTGAAAGCTCCATTAACAGGGTTTGCCTTAATTTGACATGACTGTAGAAGCTCACTCAGTGGAAAAAGACACATGCCCAGAGCATTCATGGCAAATGATCATGGCTAATTGTTTAACATTGAAGCTGTTGGCTTTTAGGCTACCAAGAGGCTGGCCAAAGTCTTAAAATGAAACACTAAGGAATGAAATGTCATATTCCTCTGATATATTCCTGGGAATCTAGAAGCTCATGCAAAGCATGCCCAGTAAAGACAGGAGAAGGCCCTAATCTCATATTTCTGACTGATCCTGAAGCTCTGCTCCAGCAATTAAAGGCTAAAACAGAATTGTAAACTACCTGTCAGACCACTGAACACATACCCCAATATACACATGAAACTTCTCAACAAAGGCTGGGAGAATTATTGGTTCAAATCATTTAAGGAAATCTCCATCCAGTCATTAACTAATAACTGAAATAACTACAGACTTCAGTGACCTCACATGACAGAGTTCACAGAATTAGTCCAAGTAAGCAGTTACATTACAGCAACTCAATTAATCAGTAATTGTATTAAATATAAATAGACTAGATACTCCAACTTAATGGCAGAGCATTTTTTAAAAATAAACCAGCAATATACAGTAAATCCTTGAACAAAATGGGTTTGAAATGCACAGATGTACTTATACACAGATTGTTTGCTTGTTTATTTTTTGATAAATGCAGTTCCATACTATAAATGTTTTTCCTCTTCCTTATGATTTTCTTAGTAACATTTTCTTTTCTTTATTTTATTTTATTGTAAGAATACAGTATAAAGTACATGTTAATCAACTATTGTGTTATTGGGAAGACTTGCAGTCTATATTAGGCTACTCATAAAGTTTTGGGGAGTCAAAAGTTAGATTTTTGACTGTGTGGGAGCCTGGTAACCCTGGCCGCAACATTGCTTAAGGGTCAAATATACTATCAAACAAAGAAACACTTGAAATTAAAGTCACAAATAGGTCGAAAGTACAAACATTTTAAGAGATATACTATTCAAACAGTACCCAAAACAACTGTAGTGGCTATGGTATCATTCACAAAATAGACTTTAAAATAAAAATTTTCAATAAACACAAAGAAGTGTATTTTAAAATAGAAAAGCCCAATTCTTTGAGAAGGCATATTAAAATTATAAGCATATGTACATAAAAAACAGAATCCCAAAATATATAAAACAAAATGTAACAGAATTGAAGGTAGAAATGGACAATTCAACAATAATAGTTACAGACTTTAATCCCCAAATTTTAGTAATGCATGGAACAAAAACAAAATTAATAGAGTAATGGAAGACTTGAATAATACTATGAAACAACTAGCTCTAACAGAGAACTATAAAACATTCTACCTAATAATAGCAGATTACATACACATTCTTCTTAAATATACATAAATCATTCTTTAATTTGGCCATTTATTAACCACAAGACAAAATTCAGTAAATTCAACTAAAATTATACAAAGAACTTTCTCTGGCTATATGGAATAAAATTAAGAATCAATAAACAGAAAAAAAACAGAAATTTAAAAACAGGAGGAAATAAAATAATTCAACTCTAGATAATGAATAGTTCCAAGAGGAAATAACACAAGAAATTTTAAAATACATAGAAATGAATGAAAATGAAAACAAAACATACCAAAATATACTGAATGTAGCCAAGGCAATGTTTTAAAGGGAAGTTTAAGTTATAGCTATATTAAAAAAGAGAAGTAATATCAAACCAATAGCTTAAATTTTCATCTAAAGAATCCAGATAAAAATAGAGGGGAACTTCTTCAACTTGATGAAAGTCTATCTACAAATAACCTACAACTAATATTATACTTAATGGTGAGAAATTCAAAGCTCTCCCATTGAGATCAGGTATAAGGCAAGGATGTCCCCTTTCACCACTTCTTTTCAAAATCAGTTGGAAGTACTTGCTCATGTAATAAGGCAAGGAAAAGAGGTATATACAGATTGGTAGAGAAGACATAAAATGGTCCTTTTTTGCACAGATAATATGATTAGGTAGAAACCTCCACCACCCCTCAAAAAAACCCTGCTGGAATAAATGTGATTATAATGAGTTTGTGAAATAAAAGGTTAATATATAAAAATCAATTATTTTCCTATATATTAACAATGAAGAAGTAGAACTAGAAATTAAAAACACAATACAATTTATATTAGCACTCCCCAACTAAATGTTTAGGTCTAAATCTAATAGAAAATGTACAAAATCTACATAGAAAACTACAAAACTCTGATGAATGAAATTAAAGAACTAAAAAAGTGGAGGGAGAATAAATTCAAGGGTAGGGAGATAGTATTGTCATGTCACCATTTATCCCCAAATTCATCTATAGAGTCAATGTAATAACAAAATTCCAGCAAGTTATTTTATGGATATTAACAAATTTATTCTAAAGTTTATGTAGAATTACAAAATACCCAGAATAGTCAAAACAGTATTGAAGGAGAAAAATGAAGCTGGAGAACTGATGTTACTTAACTTAAATATTTACTATTAAGCTGCAGTAATCATGGTGGTGTGGTATTGGTGAAAGAACAGACAATAGATCAATGGAACAGAACAGAGTCCAAGAATAAACTCAGAGAATTAGAAGACAAGCCACAGACTGGGAGAAAATATTTACAAAATACACACACACACACACCAAAACAAAACAAAACAAACAAACACAAAACTGAACAAACAAAACACACACCTGAAGAACAGCTATCCAATGTACACAAAGAACACTTAAAATTTAACAACAAAAAATAAACAGCCTAGTTAAAAATGTATACAAGACTTTAACAGGCACATAATCACAGAATATATATAGATGGCAAATAAGCACACAAAAAAATATGTCACCAGGAAAAGACAAATTAAAACAATGAGATACAACACATACACCTATATCAGAATGGCTAAAATTCAGAACACTGAGAAACCAAAAACTAGTGAATACAGGTAGTAAGAAGAATTCTCATTCACTGCTTACGGGAACACAAAATGCCACAGCTACTTTAGAAGACAGTTTGGCAGGTTCAAAAAAACTAAACATATTTTTACATGATCCAGCAACCACACTTCTTGATATTTACCTAAAGGGCTTAAAAACTTATGTCTATAGAAAATTCTGTACAAGGTTGTTTATAACAGCTTTATTCATAATTGCCAAAGTTTGGAAGCAACCAAGATACCCTTCAGTAGGTGAGTGGATAAACAAACTGTGATACACCAAATTTATGGAATAACATTTAATGCCAAAGAGAAATAAAACATCAAGCCATGAAGAGACATGGATGAACCTTAAGTGCATATTACTAAGGGAAAAAAAAATCTGGAAAGGCTACCTACTATATTATCCCAACTATATGATATTCTGGAAAAGCAAAATGAGGAAGAGAATAAAAGATCAGTGGTTAATAGAGCTGGGAAGGACAAGAGATGAACAAGCAGAGCACAGAGGATTTTTAGGACAGTGAAAATACTCTATATGTTATAATTATTGATATATGTTATTATACATTTGTCCAAAACCAGGGAATGCACAACACCAAGAATGAACCCTATGGTAAACTACAGACTTCGGGTCATTATGATGTGTCAATGTAGGCTCATCCTACTTACAAAAGTACTATTCTGGTAAGTTGTTTTTTGGTTTTGTTTTTTTTTTTACTATGGGGGAGGCTACACGTCTGAGCTCATAGGCTATATGGGAAATTACTAGACCTTCTTCTCAATTTTGCTGTAACCATAAATTGCTCTAAAAAGTTAAGACACCTAGAAATATATATATATATAATTTTAAAAATAACTCAAGAAAAAAATCTATTAGACCAAAATGAAGTAGAAGACAATTTTTATTAAAGACAAAAGTGGAGAAAAAAATAAAGGAAAGCAATAGAGAAAAATGAATGAAACCAAAAGTTGATTCTTTGAAAAGAGCAACAAAACTAGTAGTCCTTTAGATGTACTAGTAATGGGGGAAAAAGGAAAAAAAGAAAGAATCACATTATTAAAAAATAACTAAAAAAACCCCCCAAGAATTAAAAAAAAAACTACTGTTGCATAAATAATAGAAGATGATAATGGGAAAATACTATGAATAACTGTATTCCAACAAATTCGATAACTAGATGGCATGAACAAATTTCTGAAGATGGAAATTATTGACATCGACCCCCCAAAAAAATAGAAAATTTAAGTGAGTAAATAACTAAAATTGTTGAATTAAAAAGCTTACTGCAAAGAAAAGCCCAACCCATGTGATTTCACTGATGAATTATATCAAATGATTTTAAGAGTGAAAGTCCTTTATAAAACTTTAAAATACATAGAAGAGGAAATGCCTTTCAATTAATTCTCTGAGACCAGTAGTACTCTGATACCAAAACCAGAAAAAGACACTCAAGGAAAAAAAAGACTGTAAACCAATATCCCCTATGGATATAGAAAAAAAAAAAAAAAGAAAAATCTTCAAATTACTTGAAAAAAGTCCAATAGCTCTTTGTAGAAAGAATATATCACAGTCAAAGGGATTTGTCCCAGGAATGCAAGTTCAGCTTAATATATGAAAATTAATCATTGTAATACACGAAAGTAGTAGAATAAATGTCAAGACCCACACAATCATCATCATAGACAGAAAAAGCATTTAACAAAATCCAACACCTTGTCATTGTGAAAACACTCAACAAACTAGGAACAGAAGAAAACTCTCACAGTAATGAAGGTCATGAATAAAAACCCACAACTCTCATCATACTTAATGATGAAAGACTGAATGTTAGCCCCGCAAAATAAGAAACAGTAAGGATACCCATCACTTGTATTCAACACTGTTCTGGAAATTTTTGCCAGAGCAATTAGGCAAGAAAAATAAGTTCAATGCATTCAGATTGGAAAGAAAAAAGCAAAACTATCTCTATTCAGATGATATGATCTTGTACATAGAAAATTCCAAGGGGGGAAAATAAAGAAAATTCCAAGGAATCCAAAGCATACTGTTAAAACTAAGAAAGTTCAACAAGATTGCAAGACACAAAATAAATGTACAAAAGTCCTTTGTATTTTCAAATACTAGGAATAAAGAGTCCAAAAATGAAAATAAGAAAATAATTCATCTTACAATAGGATCACCATAAAGATTAAAATATGGAGGAATCCATTAACAAAAGAAGTTCAAGGCTTATACACTGAAAAAAATCACAAAACATTACTGAAAAAAAAAATTAAAGGCTTAGATATAAAAAAAAAGAAAGTACCTGTTCATGGCTGGGAAGATTTATTATGATAGGAAAACTCTCCAAATTGACTTACAAATTCAATGCATTCCCTTTCAAATCCCAGCTACAACTTTTTTGCATAAACTGACAAGTTGATTCTAAAAATTATATGAAAATGCAAGGAAATCTAAGTAACCAAAACAATCTTGAAAAATAATAAAGTTGAAGGACTTAACACTGTCCATTTTTTGTATCAACATCATTATAACTTTGGAATCAAGCACAACCAGCATAGATATTTATTTCTAGAATCTAAAATTCTTACCTTTTTTTAAATTCCTAGTCAATCACATTCCCTACTCTAATGCAAATGTATATGCTTGTATGTTTTTGCCAGAGATATGTTAGCATATATACATTTATAAAATTACACATCAATTATTTGGTGATTTAGTTTACATTACAATTGGAAATGAAGAGGACCTGCTCACTTATCTCTCACTCTTTCTTCCATGTTGGCTAACCATAATTACCAAATATTCCAACTACTTTTATATGAGACCTTGGAAGATATATAAATATGATTTAATGCCATAAATCTTTAAAATATTCCTCTGAATGTTTACAAAGGTAATAATGCCTTATAATTATATACAATTTTAGGATTTGCAAACAACATTACCTTATTTGATATAAATATGGGTTTATTAATGAAGTGATGACCCAACAACCTAATTAAGCCAACATATAATAATAGTTCTATATTTTGTAGAGTGTATCTTCATTGTTTTCTTTTAGGAATAAACTTTGTTGGTCATATAATTATTTGTAATTGGTCAGTCTAAGCAAAAAAATGCAAAGTAATTCATCTTTATATTAATGAAATTTTATACACTGAAAGATAACTAGAATTCTGGAGATATCAGAGATATTGATATTGTCTAGCCAAAATCCTTATTTGGAGTGTCAAAGTCACTCAGATATTTTCAGTTTAGTATTCTATACTTTATGTAATGAACAGACACACACATAACAATTAATAGTTAACCCTGTAGGACTAATGTGCAAATGAAGTACACCTTTTTACAAAGTTTTCCCTCTTCCCACCCATTCTTTCCCTCCCTCTCTCTTTCTGGCTTACTCTTTCTCCCAGCTTTAGTTTTATATGATTTTCTGTTCTTATTTGTTGATAGTGATTCTAAATTTGAAGCAAACTTAGTGCTCGAAAGCATCATATATTATTTAAGGAAAAATGTGTGTTAAACACATTCCTGTAGATATTAGACCCTAGGGAGGCTCTTTGGAAAATTTTGCTTAGTGGTTAAGCCTAGACAATATATTGTTAGATGCATCTCTATTTCCTTACCTATCTCATACATAATTAACTGCTAGTACCTGGTTTGTGTTCTTCTGTCATTAACTATTTGAGAATTCACATAGAACCAAGGCTTATATTCTATAACCTTTTAGGCATGTCAATGAAATTAGATATTATGACTGACAGACTAACTTGGTGGCATTTTTTTTTCTCCTAATAAAATTAATCATTGCCTCTAGGAGTAAGTCAAACTTTGAATTTTATTTGACCATGCAGATTTTACAACTTACTTGAACTATTTTGCTGCTGGCAAAGAATCTGTCAGCCACTGCTGTAGAGTTTGCATTTGGCATCTTTTGAACCATGAAGACAAACATGATAATAAAAGGATATGACTAAGAAGCTAAGAGCTTTGCATTAGTGTTTCTCACATCAATGGTAGTTTAGCAGATTCTGCATAATTTTCCCTCGGGTTAGAGCTATGTTAGGAATATGTTTTTTTTTTTTTTTTTTTTAAGATTTTATTAATTTATTTGACAGAGAGAAAGATCACAAGTAGGCGGAGAGTCAGGCAGAGAGAGAGGAGGAAGCAGGCTCCCGCTGAGCAAAGAGCCCGATGCGGGGCTCGATCCCAGGACACTGAGATCATGACCTGAGCCGAAGGCAGCGGCTTAATCCACTGAGCCACCCAGGCGCCCCAGGAATATGTTTTTGAAGTTAAAGCTAAAGGTCATCATTTTGTGGACAGGAATACATGAAAGGACAAATTACAAGATAGTAGAGTTGAGAATGGCATAGGACCTCAAGGTGTTTTGTTGAAAAAAAAACCTGGAAAAACATACTCACTAACTGGTACATAAATCATCTTTTCTCACATTCTTCTACAGTTTCAGGTCTCCCAAAGAAACAGTTTTAGCTGGATTGGCTATGAAACCATATTATTTTGCTTCAGTCATTTAATGGATCCAACCATATGGTAAAAAGGTAGGGAAGTTAGATGAGAAACACAGTTAAGACATCTGGGTTAGAATACATAGGAAGTGTGTGTGTGTGCATGCACGCACACACACATATATGTGTGTTTTCACAGATTGATTGTAAAGAATTGGCTCATGTGATTATGGAAGCTAGAAAGTCCAAGATCGGTAGGCAGCAAGCTGGAGAATCAAGAGAACTGATGGTACATGTTGCTTTCCAAAAGCTAACAGACTCAATACTTAATAAGAACCAATATTCCAGTTCAATCTAAAGGCCAGAATAATGTCTCAGCTTATTCAGCTAGGCAAGTGGAGTTCTCTCTTATTTACTGTTAGCCTTTCTGTTTTATTCAGAGCTTCACCTGATAGGATGAGGCCCACCTACATTTAGGTGGGAAAATCTGTCTTATTCAGTCTATAAATTTAAATGTTGGGGTGCCTGGGTGGCTCAGTGGGTTAAAGCCTCTGCCTTCGACTCAGGTCAAGATCCCGGGGTCCTGGGATTGAGCCCCTCATCTCTGCTCAGCAGGGAGCCTGCTTTCTCCTCTCTCTCTCTCTCTGCCTGCCTCTCTGCCTACTTGTGATCTTTATCTGTCAAATAAATAAATAAAATCTTTAAAAAAATTAAATGTTAATCTCATCTAGAAATTCTCTCATAGACATACCCAGAATAATACTGGGCAAAATGTCTGGGCACCCTGTGGCCCAGTCAAGCTTATATATAAAATTTATGACCGTATAGACAAAATAGGAGTTGATCATCAAAAGGAGAATAATCAACCTTCAATCACAATATTTTCATGTAAAATTCAGAAAAATGTATTTTGATACTGCTCGATGAAAGGTCATTCTTTAGTCATCCTGTCTCTTCTTAAATACATCATACTCCTGCAGCTGCTATATATAGGATTATACCATCCATAGACTTATGAATACCTTAAAGCAGAGCCTCTCTGTTTCATTCTTGAGTGTTCAATACAAAGCCTAGAATTTTTATCCATTTAATAAATATCTGTTGAATGAATTAGATGACCAGTATTACCTACAATTTAGTGACTCATATTATGTAACATTTTAGACTTGTCACAGCACTTTTACATGCTTTATTTCACCAGAACATTATGATCCCAATTCCATCAATAAAAATATAAAGTTCAGAGATAATACTGACTCACAACCAGAAGTCAGCAAAACAAACACTTGAACCGGAGCCTCCAAATCCAATCTATATAGCACAGCAACAGTAAGGAAATTATGAAAAAAAAAATGACATAAACTGGTCACCTTTTATAAGTTAATATAATTATAGGCAGTGTTAAAGACTATAAGAAAAATTGGGGGGGATTCAACATATATTACCTTGTTTAATAGTGGCAATAACCAAATGAGAGGAATTATCACTATTTTATCCATACAGAAACTGAAGATTTAGAAGCTATATAAACTACACAAGGTTATATGAGTAGTAGTGATTAGAACCAAGTTTTCTGCTGAGGTCAGGCTAATTCCTACTGTCTATGCTAACTAACCACTCATATACAATCATTTATTCTTTAAAATATTCCCACAAAACATGTGAACAACATTTCACAATTAAAGAATGGAATCTCAGAAAGTTCCATTTATTTATCTAGGCCACAAAGACAATTAACAGAGTGCAAATATTTAAAGTCAAGTCCAAACCTATCTTCTTTTTCCATTGATCTCAGCCTCCACTGCATTTTAAGCCCTCTGATGTAGGAGACAGGCACTGGGCCTGCACTCACAAGCATGTACTTTAACAAACAGAAAAGGTTACAGAAATATAGGTACTGGACTCTGTATTAACTTCTAATTTGGAGCCATTAAAGAAACCAAAATTTCCCTACGGGTTGCACATCAATCCTAAAAAAGAAAACTCCAACTTATGTTAATATAAATGACAAATATAACACTTAGCAAGATTAGTGAACAAGGAAATAAGACAATAAATGAAGAAAAGGATCTGCACCATGAATAATGTATATATACTTCATCTACAATTTTTGGCAAATACTTCCACCAAGTCCTCAAAGAGGATATTATTATGATCACATTGGCATATTCCAGTAGTTTCTTTTTTTAATATATGGGAAGACAGGTAGTTTGAGACAGATATATAAACATGGAAATACAACTATATATGACTTGCATGCATTTGAGGTAGTTATTTAGAATTCTTCATATAGTTTATTCTGTAAAGAGATTTTAGTGTAAACCTTTCCTATATTATTATCATAACCCTAATTTAGAGAACCCCACCAGATGTTCTGAAGAATCACTTTGATACAACAGACATGAATGTATGAATTCGGTTAGGCAGGTGAGCAGGTAATTGTTTTGTATTCTGCCTTCAAATTATAATAAGCTAAATAGATTAAATTGATCTACAACTTTAAGAAATTTACAGTGTACTGAGAAATAAACCATGACATTTTGCCAAATATCCAAAAGAGAAGGAAAAAAAATCTAGTTTGGGAAGGAAAGGTCTAATTTCAGTCTGAACCCACTGACCTTGAAGATGACCAGGTTGGGATACTCTTCAAACTGTTTAAGATAAAAGAGATCTCAAGGGACGCCTGGGTGGCTCAGTCAGTTAAGCAGCTGCCTTTGGCTCAAGGTGTGATGCCAGGGTCCTGGGATTGAGTCCCACATCGGGCTCCTTGCTCAGCAGGGAGCCTGCTTCTCTCTCTCCCTCTGCCTGCCACTCTGCTTGCTTGTGCTCTCTCTCTCTTTCTCTCTCTCTCTCTGTTTAATAAATAAATAAATAAATAAATAAAATCTTATTAAAAAAAAAAAAAGAGTTATCTCAGTAAATAAATGCAGACCAGAGATAAGGACTTGGAACTCAGATTCTTCAAATTAATTATGCAAATTTTAAAAATGATTGTAATTTTATCAAGGAACAGAATAAGAATAACAACAAAATCCAGAATGTTAAAGTGTTCCTGCCATCAGTGTTTGAAAGAAAGAATGGAAACAAAACAGATACAGTTCCAAAAGAAGAAAGAGAAGTCTCACTACCACCATAAAAGACTTATGAAAGAACACTTTAGAAAGGAAAGTTCACAGACACTGAAATATATTGAAAAAAGGCTGGAAGAAAGGGTGATGTGGAAAACCTTGATTTGATTATTAGGAATTTTTTGGTAGCCTCTTTCAAAGCAACCTCAACACTGGGTGGGACATAAATCAAGCAAAAAGTTATAAAGAGTAAATGGCTGATGAGGATTAGATATTGATATGATCAAACTTCTGCTTTTCAAACCTTAATTAGCATATAATCATGACTTTAAAATGTAGATCTTAACTTAGTGAATCTGAAATGTAGATTGAAATTCTGCATTTTTAAAAGCTTGTAGGTAATACCACTGCAGGTGGCCCACGAATCAAACTTATTTAATGAGACTGTACAGTGCTCAGGTTGATTTAGTAACAAACAAATAATAGAGTATGTTTATTATTCCAGGGATTGAGGGGATGGAAAGAAGATGGAATGCTTTGAGCTCAACTGAAAAAAGGTCAAGCTAAGCAGAAATAATAAATGAAGCAAGGATGCATTTTTGGTAAATCTTTCTCTTGCTAATACTTAATTATCAAGTGTTTTTACAGGTGTGGGTTGGAAAAGATTAACCAAAATATTGGGTAATAGTATTGTGCTTGTTCAATCCTGATACAGATGGATCATGAAAAAGGATAAGCTTTCACTTTTATTTAATAAAGCAACACATGAAAAGTAGTTGAGGCTTTTAGAGATAGAAAAACCACCTTTGTGTGTGTATGTGTGTGTATCTTCCAAAGTTCAGTTTTCATTTTCTCCCTACACTCGAAGATGTTCTTTCTCCCCCTTTTATATAAAGCATATACAGCTTATAAAACAGTAACAGAAGAAGATACAAAAAGAGCTAAGTAAAATATATATTACTTATAATAATTATGATATTTGAATAAAGTTTCAGTACTTTTGTTCCCCACTCATCAAAAAATAGAAAACAGATATCTTAATTAGCAATTTATTAGAAATCACTTCATATGTCATAGTGCATTGTTTCCTCAGTTGGAGGCACTTCTGGGTAGAGAACTCAATCTCTAATGAGACCATTATTTTCTAGTTCTGATAAAGTAAAAAGTAATAAAAGATATACATTTAATAGAGTGTTCATTTAAACAAAGAACATATAAGTGAGTTCAAAGATGGCATAAAATTAAACATGCTTTTGCATATTTTTATCTATTTATTTTTAAATGTCTGGATGCTAGCCAAGAACATCTTAAAAAATCATGTCAAATTAATTGTTTCCCTGGAGGGGAGCACATAGATAAGTTGACAAAACCAATATTTATAAACACTGATTGGCTGAAATGTTTCCTGGATTAAGTTTCAGTAAGGTATCAACATGAATACAAGTTCTTCATGAACTAATCCTGGAAGAGAAACATCCTCATCAAAACTAGGAACTAGGAAATAATAGCATACACCTGCAAAGAATGTGGATTACTATCCATTAGAAACAGTACAGAAGGAAAAAGATAGAAAGAAGACAGCAAGGCCACACTCAAAGTTACTCTTCCAGAGAAAGGAGAATTATAAGAAGAGTCAGCAGAGAAAAGGGAAAAGGGCAGGCTAGGCGTAGTTGAGGAAAAGACAACGACTAGTTGGCAGTGACAATCAGAGGTTTTCCAAAGCAGCTTTTCTAGGAGCACAGGGCAAAAACAAGTCACAGCAAACTGAAAGTTAGCAAGTGGCAGGCCAATCTTCTGGAGGTCAATTTGCATATAACGATCCTACTACTTAAAAAAAAAAAAAAATAGAAACAGAAATAAAGGTACACTGAACACTTCATTTAAAAAGTATGAAGAATATGAAGATGCTCTTTACCTAAAATAATCTATTATTAATATATGAATGATATATTTACTTTAGATACAAATTATTCATTATATACCATGTACAAGCAATTCAACATGCAATATATCAATGAAAGCTTCTAAAACTGCTTTGTACAGGGCACTGTAATTTTCCTATTTCACAGATCCAGAAACTGAGTATCAGTAAGATTAATTTACCAAAGTACACCTTGCCAGATACTGGCAAATCCAGAATTTAGATGCAAAATAATTATGGCTCTCAAATCCCATTTTTTAAAAATTTATTTATTTCAGAGAGAGAGAGAGAGAGAGAGATTGAACACAAGTGGGGGGGGGCAGAGGGAGAGTGAGAAGCAAACTCCCCTCTGAGCAGGGAGCCCTACTCAGGGCTCTATCCCAGGACTGTGAAATCATGACCTGAGCTGAAGGCAGACACTTAACTGACTGAGCCACCCAGGTGCCCCTCAAATCCTATGATTAACATTTATCTTAAACTATCTCAAGTGACAAATGATATGCAAAATCAAGTAATAAGATATCACTTTCAACTTAAAAACTAATGCTGATATAGAGTATTGGCAGAGACAAACAGAAGCTCTCAGTGCTAATGGGAACATAAGTTGCCATAACTTTTATGAGTAATATTTTAAAATTAGTTATTAACAGTCAAATAATCCCTTTGAGACAGCAAGTCTACTTCTAAGAATTTATTCAAAAGAAATAACAATGGATGGACTTAAAATTTCAGTAAAAGATTATTTATCATAACATGCCTGAAATTACAAACAAAAAATGAAGATCTCAAAAAATGATTAAAGTAAAATAAATTAGAGTATATCCAAGAGAACATTACATGACATTGAAAAATACACTGAACATTGTAAATGGCTTTCCAGATAATATAGCAAAAATCTTTATATCATTAAAACACACACACACAGAGAATGCACTTATACATACATGCAGCTTAAAAAAAGAATTTGGTAATCATTTCTTTATTCCAAATTGGGAAAGAATAGTATAATTCATACCAGTGGGTTAATTTAAGTCCATTTCCGTTTCAGAGACTCCAAAGGGAGTAAGAGATAAAACTGAAAGTTAGACTCTCTTTTCTAAAGAACCTAAGATTTAAACCCAGTTCTTGTTAAACATGACCCTGTATTTTTAGTTAAGATGACTTGTCCAGGGGATAATGTGTGCCATGCACTGTTCTAAGTACTCCACAGACACCTGACTCATTAGTTTAATGTTGCTAACAATCGTATGTGGGAGGAACACCATGGGTACATGTTTTTATACAGATGTGATGTAGCAGGTCACAGAGCTGGTAAGGGGCAGAGCCAAGACTTGAAAGCTAGAACAATCTTGACACAAGGGCTTATACTTCACTACAAAGTGAAGATTCCTTTGTATTCCCTGTGTTCTCTCTACCTTCTCCACAGCCTCAATGGGCTCATCCTAGTAATTCTTTTCTTCATATCCTGACATTTTTGAATTTTATTGGCTTGAATTATTACTTAAATATCACCTCTGTATAGGTAGTATTTATGTATCTATGCATACATTTTTTCCTTCCACATTCTGTCACCTTAATTGCCAAATTTGTGTTGCTTAATTGACATTGACAAAGATCATAGAATTAACTAATATTATCAAGCTGCCCAATTCATCTCTTAAAACTTGTCCTCTAAATTGGCTTACTTCAGGTATGTTTCTTGAATTTTTAAAGTTTTCTGTTGCCTTCATGCTTGAGTGCTTTTAGCTCAATCTAAAAGTCTTGGATTTCACACTTTACTTCCCTGATGATTTTGAAACAATACTTCTTCATTTTCTAATTGTCATGTTCTTACAATTGTATTCCAAAGCCAGCCTTATTCCAACCTATAATCAAATTCCATTTCCCCTCTGAGTGGCATAATTTTTTTTCTTGGAATTATGCTTATGTTAATTGATCTGCATTATTTTTCCTAAACATCTTTTTTTTCCCCTAAACTTCCTTGCAATTTCAGTATGTAGCTTCAAGTTTTCATTTATTTTATGACAGTTTTCTTAGATTGTTTCTGAAAAATATGTTTCTGCTTTCATTTTTCCCAATCTACTTGTTTTGCTTTCTTTATAAAGGTCAGTAATAATGCATACATTAGATCATCTTTTTCTATAACACATAATTATTACTCTTTTCCAAAACTTTTTTTTTTTTTTACAAATTTTCTTTTACATTTAATTTGGCTCAATCTTCTTAATTATCTCCTTTATCTCTCCAACTATTTTTAGGAGAATATATTTCCTTTTGTCTACTTCTACTGCAATCTCTATTTCTGTGATATTTTCTTCTTGATATCTAAATATATGAATATATTACCTTTGTCAGATAATTTTTCATTTTTTTGCATTGTCTCACTCCCATCTCACTATGCTATCTTGTTTTATAGAGAGGTTTTATTGATATTTCCTTCAATTTACTTAATGACAAAATGTGTACACTAAATTTTACCTGCTTTATGGTATAATCTGTCTAGCATGTTTCTAGTATGTTCATAAATACCTTTTGGATGATAAGCCCATCTTCATGTTTTATTTTCAATTATTTTTGCCATGATACAGCTATTTTTTAAAATAATATTTATTTATTTGGCAGAGAAAAAGCATGAAAGATGGAGAGAGAGAAATCCCGCGCAGGGGGAGGGGTGGAGGGAGAGGGAGAAGCAGATTCCAATTTGAGCACAGAGCCCAGTGGGTGGCTAGATCCCAGGACCCTGGGGTCATGATCTGAGCTGAAGAAAGACACTTAAATGACTGTGCCACCTAGGCACCCCAATACTGCTTTTTAATTTTTTTTAATGAATGATGGTTCTTCAAAAAAAAAAAAAAAACTTTGCAGAAGTTTATAATAAAGAAAAAAATAGAGTGGTGAATTAGGGTGATGACAGATTAAACCCAGGGACATTGAACTTAGAGCACTGTCATTTTCTTATGAGCATCTCTAATGTTGCCTGGTGCAACTCTGGTATAGCCAGAAGTCTTATTCTGGGTCTGCTGACTATGGTTGGACCTATTCAACTGCAAGGAAATACATTCACACACACCTTCAAATGGATTAAGGAATTACCTGAATTGCTCTTATTCAGGGTCTGAAAATTTCAGGGTAGGGCTCACCAACACACAGAAGCCAGAATATCAGAGTTGTCAGAATTATTACTCTCTGGTGTTGGAGTGAGGTAGGGAAGCTGAAGGGAATCCATTCTATCTAGAAAAGCTCCATCTCTGCTGTTTTTCTACTGTACCTCATTTACTCATTTTCCATATTTTGCTTCTGAGTAAGCTAAAGAAACTCTTGTTCCCATTACAAGGGGAAGCAAGAAAGCAAATAATTCTGTGTGTTTTGTCCTCGTTCCCAAGCACCTGATAAGATCTAAGAAGAGCCTGGTTCAGAACATAGTTCAGGACATTAGCTTTAAATAAACCTCAGCTGATGCTGGCATCAATATCCTTATCTTCAATAATTTACAGATTAACACCTGTTGTTTACCTGACACTTGCCTTTGACTGTACCCTACCATGGATCTCTGAAGGAACACGTACTCTATTCCCCTTTCCAATATAAACCCCTAGACCCAAGCAACAAGAAGACTCATTCTCTTTTCCTTCCTGAGTCTCCCAGACACTTCATCTACTATTCTGTCACCTACACTACTCAGTAAACTTTGTTTCTACTTCCTCCAGCTAGTGTTTGATTTCTATCTTGTATGAATCAAAGACCCTCTTGGCTGGTCCGGTGGGACCCCCCTTTGTGTTATGGGACCTAGCCTACCTTATATAGGAGGTCTCTCAGTCCTGTTTTCTTCTGGATTTCTTCTATTTCCAGGGGTTCTAGGCTTTAATACTCCTCTCACCAAATCTGTCAGAAAATGCATTAACTATCCAATATCTGTTTTTCTTTTCTCCTTTACTAATAGAAGCACAGTTTTGTTTAGAGCTGCAGTGTATCCAGTTGAGCACTCTTTGTGTTCCCAGACTGTGTGACAATGAGGAGTGACATGAACCAGTTCTTAAAATGAAAAAGAAGACCTCTACTGGATGTGATCCAGTAATGACACTATTTTCCTGGAATAACTGAATAGATAGAGTTGACCCAGGTATTAGCTCCTTGCCCTTCCCCCTGTTTTCTACCTGCAGATGGAGCAAACACTTTATGACTTTAAGAGTCACAACAGGGAGAACAGAGAATGGAGCTGGATGGAGCCCAGACTCCTAAGTCTTGTAATGACTGTACTTGCACCTGACTTACTATATATTTTTTTTTTATGCTCTAGTAGTCCCAAAAGAAAAATAAAGCTTATTTTCTTAAGAGACTATAGTTGAATATCTGGTACACAGAAATAATAAAATCCCCAAATCCCAAGATAAGAAAGGGATAGTATTTTACTTCCTGGCTTTCACTTCTAAAATTCCTGAAATTCAATCTAACGTATTTATTCTGTTGAGTGATAGGTCATTCATAAACAAATAACAATGTCTAGGACATATGGGGTGGGGGCTTTCACTCTCAAATCTAAAGCCAAGGATGGAATTAGCTTTACCTGGACCAGAGAGACTATAAGTGAAAGTCACACACAACAAAGTATCTTTCTGAGGAGAAAAGTGAATGTATTCAAGAGAGCCAAAACCATTCCCTCAGAATAAGGGAGGGAGGGAGGGAGGGAAGGGGTGTGTGTGTGTGTGTGTGTGTGTGTGTGTGTGTGTGTGTGTGTGAGAGAGAGAGAGAGAGAGACAAAGAGAGAGAGAAAAATGATTACTACTAAATGATTACTTAACTTCAGCTGACAAATATTGGCAGCAGTAAGGTTTCTTACTTAGAAACCCATAGTTTCTCCTCTAATTTGTCACACTAAAGGCTAGCTTTTGCAGTGATGGAATGTCTGCATGATTTCCAGCTTCTCCTCTAACCCAAGTATTACCAATCAAAATTCAGGAGATTTCTACAACGAGCTTCTACACTGTGATCTGTTTTTTTTCAAAATAAGTTGGTTTTACTCCTCAGTTTGTGTCTCATAGTTTAGAAAATATAGTTGCCTAGAGAACCTGGCAAAAGTCTGACACACTCAGTACATCTGTTCATGTATTGATGCTGTAGCCACTGGTGCTTCCCAATTCTGGTTAAAAACAAGTTTGTTGTTTTGTTTTTTGTTATTGCATTTCTGCTTATTGTTTCCCTTATTTTTACTATTTCTATTTAGGAGATAACAACAAATCTTTATTCCATCATCTTAAACTGAAAGTACACCATATACCACTTAAATTCACAAATATATATATAGGTATATATATCTCCTACTAGTAAATTCATACTCTGGATTTCAGATTTATCCTTAATATAAAAGTATACATTTCTAAAATGAAGTTTTTATCATGCCAACTCTATCTTCAAACCATCAAAAGCAATTTTATCAAAAGATAAAATCCAATATTCTTACCTCAGAATGCATGCACTTATCAAAGTAAATTCAACTACACAGTGTTTCCAGCTATGCTCTGTAGTTCTTCAAGTTTACAAGTGTGCACAAACTCTATTTAAAATGTTTTATCTAAAATGTTTACTCTATCTAAAATAGTCTCTTGGTCAATCAACAATATGCATTTACTTATAGGCCAATAGCATGAAAAGCTTCCTTCATTGACTTGACAGATATCATCATTTTGAGTTTCTATGTTATTGCAGCATTTGCCATACCCTGGTCTGTATTTTATTTATTTAAATATGTGTGTTTTATGTTGAAAGGTTTTACTCTCCCTTCTAGATATTTATATCTGTAAAGGCAGCATCTTTCTATAACTCATGATTGCTTGCCTAATGGCTCCTAATCTAGCAGGTTTTCAGAGAACATTTATTGGATTATATTTTTTAAATTAAAACTTAAAAAAAAGAGTTGTACAAACAACTTTTACTTGTGTGCCAGACAAAGAAGGATCAATTTAACCATTCCAAGTTCCAATTTAACTTTTAACTTGTGATCACCCTGAATTTACACAACCTAAATAAAACTGACAGAACAACTATGAATTAGGGTTAATAACAGTAACTTGAATAAATAGGTTGATGTTGTGAGAAATAGAAAATAAACAAAAATACACTATAAGAATTCTGTTTGAAATCATTTCCAGACGACCTGGAACTTTTAACCAGGAGTGATCACCTCTTGGAAATATGAAAGTACAGCATGCATACCTTCACAAGAGATCATTTTTGAGCTAGTATCTCCCTATCTACAACTCCTCTACATCTCTTTTCTAAGAGTCTATTCTACATTTTACATGTTGTCTAAAGATACAGGCATGAAATGTCTATAAAAAGCTCATATTGGAAGGGGAGGTGAACCATGAGAGACTATGGACTCTGAAAAACAATCTGAGGGTTTTGAAGGGGCGGGGGGTGGGAGGTTGGGGTACCAGGTGGTGGGTATTATAGAGGGCACGGATTGCATGGAACACTGGGTGTGGTGCAAAAATAATGAATACTGTTATGCTGAAAATAAATAATAAGTTAAAAAAAAACTCATATCAGAAAGAACTTTCTGTCTTTCATCATTTGACAGTGTTTCCTACCAACCTTCCTTTTAAGCAAAGGTTTTAGATCTCTAATGCTGCACACACACACACAAAAAACACAATTAGTGGTGTAAAATAATTATTTTGCTCATGGATCTGGTGTCTGGGCTGGCACCTCAGCAGGACTAACTCATTTCTGCACCACTCTGTATCAGCTGGGACAGCTTGAAGCCTGTAGTCTGTAATCATTCAAATCTCATCTTCTCACAAGACAGTGTCTGGGATGCAAAGCCTCAGCTAGGAAGGCTTGACTGAGCACCAGAATGACTAAGGAAAGGAATTCCTTGGGAATTCCTTTCTTGGATGAAAGAAAGTTTTTCTGGATTCTCTTCATTTCTATGTGATTTTGCAACACAGAAGCTTCAAGATAGCTGGCCTTGTACATGGTTTCTCAGGCTCCAAAACATGCATCCCAAGAGTTAGCAAAGGGGAAGTTGGAGCTTCAATATTACTTTGCCTTGGAATTTGTATAGTATAAATCATACTCTGTAGGTTGGAGTACTCACAAGCCCACTTCCAGATTTAAAAGCAGGGGCCACAGAAACCATTTTCCCATAAAAGGAAATGTGATGTCTAACTAGAAATATTGTCACGGACATGGCTAGAAAACACAATTGGTTACAACAAATATATTTTCCTCTTGGAAATTCACTGACAAATGTAGTTACATATAGTATGATAATATCCTATATTATTTACTGTCCTTCAAGAAGGATTAATCCTTGAGAATAAATGACAAATAATTATGCTTGGGTATCAATGCTCTTCTGTTTATTAATAGTTGTACTTGTTTTCAAAATTTCTACTTTGTACTTATATCTCTTTTTACTTCTTTTAAAAACTTATTATTTAGTCTTGTTATTTTAGAGTACAGAATGGGCAAGTCATACTGTAATATACATCTATCTAATTGACACTCATAATGTAACTTATTTTTTGTATTTTCTTCATATTTTTCCTCTCCTTTAATTCTTACTTTCATCTCTGCTCTCCAACTCTTTCATTAAAACTTTATGGATGGGGGTGCCTGGGCGGCTTAGTCGGTTGAGTGGGTGCCTTCGGCTTGGGTCATGATCTCAAGATCCTGGGATCGAGCCCCGCATCCAGCTCCCTGCTCAGTGGGGAATCTGCTTCTCCCTCTCCCTCTGCCCGCTGTTCTGCCTACTTGTGTTCTCTACCTGTCAAATTAATAAATAAAATCTTTTTTAAGGGCGCCTGGGTGGCTCAGTGGGTTAAGCTGCTGCCTTCGGCTCAGGTCATGATCTCAGGGTCCTGGGATCGAGTCCCGCATCGGGCTCTCTGCTCAGCGGGGAGCCTGCTTCCTCCTCTCTCTCTCTGCCTGCCTCTCTGCCTACTTGTGATTTCTCTCTGTCAAATAAATAAATAAAATCTTAAAAAAAAAAAAATCTTTTTTAAAAAAATAAATAAATGAAACTTTATGGGTGAAAGAAAGTCTTTCTGGATTATTCTCCCTAGTACCATCACCTCCTCCTCTTTAATCCACCTAAAGTTCATTTTTTTAATATGGTATGATGAAAAAAAGTTGTATTTTTCTATATATATTAAAAATTATCCCAGTATGACTTATCATATACTTTATCTAATTACCAAATTTTTAATCAGCTTGAGGTACAACCTATGCATAATAAAGTTCACCAGTTCTGCATGCATAACTTAAAGGTATTGACAAATACAAGCAATAACTAAAAAAATGTGTTAATTGATATACAAGATAAAAGGATATAAATTGTGACATTTAAAACATAAAACAGGGGGCACCTGGGTGGCTCAGTGGGTTAAAGCCTCTGCCTTTGGCTCAGGTCATGGTCCCAGGGTCCTGGGATCGAGCCCCGCATCGGGCTCTCTGCTCAGCAGGGAGCCTGCTTCCCTTCCTCTCTCTCTCTGCCTGCCTCTCTGCCTACTTGTGATCTCTGTCTGTCAAATAAATAAATAAAATCTTTAAAAATAAAATAAATAAATGAATAAATAAATAATAAAACATAAAACGGGGGGGGGATAAGAATATAGACCTGTAGAATGTGTTCAAACTCAAATTGTTATCAACTTAATATAAACTGTTAAAAATATAGCCTTATGTAAACCTTTTGTGTATGTCTTCTAGTAACCACAAGCCAAAGATCAAGAATAGAAACAAAAAGGATAAAAGGAATCTAAGTATATGAAGAAAGAAAAATATCAAATCAAAAAGGCAGGGAGCAAGAGAAAAATAAAGGAACACAGGACTTACAAAACTGCCAGAAAGCAACACACCGGCAATAACATACCTATCAATAATTACTAGAATATAACATACTAAATTCTCCAATAGAAAGACAGACTGGTTGAATGAGAAGAACCAAGACTGATCTATATGCTCCCTATAAAAGACTTCTATCAAAAGTAAGGACACACACAGACTGAACATATAGGGATGGAAAAGGATATTCCAAATGGAAACTAAAAGCAAGCTTGGGATACCTATACTTATATTATACAAAAAAAAGACTTTAAGCGGCGCCTGGGTGGCTCAGACAGTTAAGTGTCTGCCTTTGGCTCAGGTCATGATCCCAGGGCTCTGGAATTGAACCCCGCTTTGGGCTCCCTGCTCAGTGGGGAGCCTGCTTCTCTCTGCCTGCTGCTCCCTTTGTTTGCACTCTCTCTCTGTCAAATAAATAAATAAAATCTTTAAAAAAATAATTTAAGATGGGTATTATAATAAGAGACAAAAAAGGTCATTATATAATGGGGAAGTTCATAATATCATGTGGTAATACCACTTTCCGGCCAGCTATGGCCCATATCTCTGTGTATTAACAGACTTCCTTAAAAGAATTTCTGATTATCCTTATACATAATTCTCCCCAGAACCACTCTTTTTTGGTTTGGATTGTTTCCCTCTTTCCAAAAGATATGTTGAAGTGCTAACCTACAGCAACTTATTTGGAATAAAGCTATTACAGATGCAATTAGTTAAGATGAAATCACACTAGAATAGTGTGAGGCCTTAATCCATTATGCCTAGAATTCCTATAAGAAAACACAGGATACCCAGAGAGAATACCATATGACAGCAGAAACAGTGACAGGACTAATGTAGATGCAAGTCAAGGACCACCAAGGATTATCAACCACTACCAAAAGCAAGGAAGAGACAAAGGATTATCCCCTAAAGGGGGCATGGCCCTAACAGCTTTATTTCAGATTTCTAACTACCAGAATTGTGAGATAAGAAATTTCTGAGTTTTTTTAAGCCACCTAGTTTGTGGCACTTTCTTAAGCAACCCTAGAAAACTAGCCAAAAAGTTGGTCTTGTCAAGGTCATAAAATGTTCAAACATCAATCCTTACTTGGTTTATCAGAAATACTAGACATGTGTGTTTATTCCTTCTTCATAGAAACAATTTCTTCACTAAGATCCAAGAACTCAATGTTGTCCCTGTTACCTTACTGGGTTTATCAGAAATACTAGACATGTGTGTTTATTCCTTCTTCATAGAAACACTTTCTTCACTAAGATCCAAGAACTCAACGTTGTCCCTGTTAATTCCTATCTCACTGGCTACTCCTTCTCAGATACCTTTTCTGGTTTCTCCCCATTTCTTCGGCTCTTATGGGTTAGAGTGTCCAATGTTCTTTTTTTGGACCTCTTTTTTTTTCCCATCTCTTTCAGTTTCATGGTTTTAAATACTCTTTATAAGCACATAAGTATTAGATTTACATCTCTAGCTAAGACCCCTGCTGTCAGCTCAACAGTATCTCTTGCATGTTTAAAAGGGCTTTAAAAATGAAGATATCCTAACTTTTCCTCCAAATTTCTCCCCCTTCATTTCAGTTAATGGAAACCCCTTTTTTTTCCCCAGTTGTGCAGACCCAAGAAAACCTTGGAGTTTCCTTTGATCCCTTTCTTTTTTTATACCCCAAATCCAACCCTTCAATAAATGCTCAGCCCTTTCTTTAAACTGTATCTAGTATCCTCTAACAACTACTTATCATCACCTTGATAAATCAATATCATGTTTGAGAGAACCATTGTAATTATTGCTTAACCAGTGTCCTTGCCTAGTCTTATTACTCCTAGTTTATTTTTACTCACTAGTCTATTCTTGTCACTGAATCCAGTGTGTTTATGTTACGACGTGTTCGAAGATGCCCTTCATCTGCTCAAAACTGTCCCATGGTTTTGATTTTACTCAGAGTGAAAGACAAATTATTGAGAATACCCAGGGAGATCCTACGAAGTATTCCTTCTCCTATCCTATTATTCCTCTGATCTCATTTCCTCTTGCTCTCCCTTTGTTCCACTCCCAAGTGACTTTTCTTTTTTCAAACATATCTCAAAATTTTTTGAGATTTTTACATTGCTCTTCATTCAGCTAAAACACTTTTCCCAGAATACCACATCTTACTCCTTATTCTTTTTGTGTCTTTCGAATGTGAACTTCTCACTGAAATTCTTAATAACCACCCTATTAAAAAATGAATACCATCATTTCTGCATGACCTACTCTACTTTCTTGTTTTACATTCTTTTATAAACTTTTTTGTAATCTGAAAAAATATGCATTTAATTTTTTTATATATTATCTATCTTACCCCTCAGGAATACCATATAAGCAAGAATTATGTTCTTCTTAATTTACAATGATATAATCAGTACCCAGAAGAGTATGACATACAGGAAGCACCCAATAAACACTTGTTAAATGAGTGAATAAATGTATCATCCTTTAGAAAAATAGTAAATAATCTAAATGAACTATTCATTCATTCAACAATTATTTATTGAGTACATACTGAATTTTTAAATATTCAGAACGTCAGTTGTTAATAGGAACCTCAATTTATGCTATCCTTCTATACTTTAACACACTCCATTGAGTGTAAATACTTCAGCAGCTGTTGAAATTTTCAGTTGAATCAAAAAAGAACAGAGAAGGGTGTTGAAGATTAATATTATCAGACTTGAGTGAAGAGAAGGTCCTCTAAAGAAAACCTGGGTTTTGATAAAGAAAAGATAGAACATACCTAAATAAATAAAAGTGGCCAAACCAAATGGACTAATAGAGAGTAAGATTATCTTCATGAGTGACAGGCAAATAGAATTTCAGTGAAGAAGATGGGATTATATAATCACATTTCTCTGTCAGTGCTTTGGATGGAGCTAGCTTCAATACAGATTATCTCCTAATAACCAATGTGTTGATGTATAAAAACAACAAAATTTTAAGGCTTCAAATACTATAACTTCTTAAATACTTGAATCTCTCAGCAAAGGTAAACAATCCTGTCATTAGTAGCACTAACAGTTTTTGCTGCCTCCAAACTCTTTAAATACTTCAATGACAAAGTATTTCTCCAAGGGTAAAATATTTGATCCTCGATGAGACTTAGAAGAAATCCCAATTTGGCTATTGCTTACTTTTCTTAACTCATCTCTCCAACTTGGTAATCGGTAAGCTCTTACTAAACAGCAGTTCCCTCAAATCTCTGTATTCATTTTTTATGTTTTTTATTTCTCTTGTTGAATATTCTGTTGTCCATCTGCATGAAGTGTTCTCCTTCTCTGACCTCTCTCTCTGTATCAAAGAACTCCTGCTCACCTTCTCTATCTCTATTTAGATGCCACTTTTCCCAAGAGTCTCCCTGATACTTCAATACGCCTTAAGGTTACCATTTTACATTGAACTTAGCCCAAATAGTCCTTAGGACCATATACTGGGATTACTTGTTTACATGGGTCTCCTTCACTAACACCTTGAGAGCAGAAGTGAATCTTATTCCTAATGTCTAGGACTAGGCTTAGCAAAAAGCTGGTGCTCAGTAAACATCTATTTATTGAACAAGTTAATGAATGAATCTCTTCTTCTTCTTCCTTTCATAAGAGTTTTCTTTGTAAAAACAAAAAGAAAACACATAAAAACAAAAAAAAACACACCTTTATTATGTAATTTCTCTATTTAAATATATATGCTGAGTGTCTAATACTAGTAATGATTTTTCTAATGAATCCCATAAATTAAAGTATTCAATTAACTTGGGGTGGCAAAGAAAAGATTAGTGAAAAGGAATTAGAGACTTCTTCAAGTCCATTTAACAAAGCAGCTACAATTTCATTCTTCTGTATATTAGATTTCAACACTTAATTTTGTTAGGAAAAATGAGAGTTTCCATGCCTTTAAAAATAACGAAAGTACATAAAATGTCCTATAGAATTAAATGCACAGCCCTTTATAGGCAAACAAAACTCAGCCTCCACCACCAGTTTAACTTTCCTCGACTGGTGCAGAAAAACTCTATGAATACCATACTCCCATTGATTTGTTGCTAAAACATGTCAAGATCTTACTGGCCTCCTCGCTAGTCCTATTCCTTGAGCTTGGCAAGTAAGTATTTTACCATCCTCTCTTCTTCTTCTTTTTTTTTTTTTTTTAGATTTTATTTGTTTATTTGACAGACAAAGATCACAAGTAGGCAGAGAGGCAGGCAGAAAGAGAGGAGGAAGCAGCCTCCCTGCCTGAGCAGAGAGCCTGATGTGGGGCTCGATCCCAGGACCCCAGGATCATGACCTGAGCCGAAGGCAGAGGCTGTAACCCACTGAGCCACCCAGGCGCACCACCATCCTCTCTTCTTTATGACTCTTGCTTTCTAAGAGCCAGCTAGTACTTTGATCTTCTTTTCTGGAAACATTAGACAATCATAGTGACTCTTTTCATTATGACACCACAGAATTTTCTTCAAGTTTTATTTGCAATATTCAGTAATAATGTATTGTGATTATCTTCAGAGATGCTTCTTCCACTACTACTTCTCAGCAACATAGAATACATCTTTTGCATCTCCATATCTGTAGCACATAGTGTGTGCCACATAGAAGGTGCTCAGTATAATTTGTTGCTTAAATAAAATTAAAGGATATGAAAACACCTTCAAATATACAAAAATTATTTAACATGTATCAATAGTTGGAGTACTCAAAATAAGTGAAATAAATTGAGGTAAAAACCACAGCTATCAAATATTTATAATTGAACCTCAAGCATCGGACAGTTTGTAATTTATTTAGTACTAACTTTTCATTATAATGTGAATGCTGGTTCATATTTCCTGTGCATATAACAAGAGTTGTGGGAATAAAAATTATGTATATGTACATCCATGGTTTATCTAATCATCACTAGAAAATAATGATCTTCCTTGACTAGGTTGTAAGTTCTATAAATATAGAAAGTGTTTGGTGCTGGTGAACTCCCTCCTTGATGTTGGATAACTTTTGCCATGATTCTCAAAATGTTAATCACCAAGACTCCTTCTCCTCTGGCTTCCGTATAAGCACCTGGAATGCTTTTGTGGAAGACCAGAGAAGGTAAGGAAACATGTCATTCGTAACTGCTTTTCTGGGGCATCTTTATCTCCTCCTTGTCTCAGGAACCCACCAGACAGACCCCTCTTTTACTCACAGCACCAGATCCTGTCTGGAAGCATCACAGCAAAGTAAATGAGCAAACAAATAAATATATATCATATGTCATAAATGATATATTTTTGTATACACGCATATAATAAAAGAATGAGCAGTGTCTTATATACTCAGTTATTGTTCTTCCAGCTCATAAAACTAGCCTGGTATCTTCTAGTGATTAATTTTTTTTAAAGATTTTATTTATTTGTCAGAGAGAGAGAGTACACACAAGCAGGCAGAGAGGCAGGCAGAGAGAGAGAAGAGGAAGCAGGCTCCCTGCCAAGCAAGGAGCCCGATGTGGGACTTGATCCCAGGACCCCAGGATCATGACCTGAGCTGAAGACAGTGGCTTAACCAACTGAGCCACCCAGGCGTCCCTAATTTTTTTTTTTCATAAATGAGGGGGGAAAAGTAAAGAAAGTAGGGGCTATTCATGGAATGCAAAACAATTTTTTCTTTGAAGATTTTATTTATTTGATAGAGAGAGAGAGTAGGCAGAAGGCAGGCAGAGAGAGAGGAGGAAGCAGGCTCCCTGCTGAGCAGAGTGCCTATTTGTGGGGCCTGATCTCAGGATCCTGGGATCCTGGGATCATGACCTGAACCACCAGAGTGCCCCAATAAATGAGGGGGAAAAGTAAAGAAACATGAACTATTCATGGAATGCAAAATTTTTAAGAAAACTGGATAATGGGGTAAAAGTAGAGGGAGTAATAGGAATCTAAATCGGATCAAAAAGCAGGATTAAATTAGAAAGATTTGTGTCTGTAATTTTGTCTGAAAATAGTGGGACTTATTAATGTGTGGTCTAGAGAAATAAGTGAAATCTAATTTGCATTTCAACAAGACCAATGATAATGGTTTGAATTCTTACTATTGGGAATGTCATTAGAACACAGGGTTTATGAATTGGATCAAAATAATATTCCACCTAGCTCTCAACTTCAATCATAAAGGAGAAATAAGTTGCTATTTACTTTTATTTGCCATTTATTATTTAATCTATTATTCAGGTTGTGCTATCTTGTTGGCTTGTCTTTTTGTTTTTATTGTTACCACTATAATTGTCACATCAAACTGATGCCCTCTTCTGAAATGATTAGCCAATTCCCTCCCTGAATTATATAAAAGAACACTGGGCCATATATTTTATGTATATAATTTGGATTATTTGTTTTCTTTCTTTTTTTTTTTAAGATTTTATTTATTTATTTGACAGAGATCACAAGTAGGCAGAGAGGCAGGCGCAGAGAGAGAGAGGAGAAAGCAGGCTTCCCGCTGAGCAGAGAGCCCGATGTGGGGCTCCATCCCAGGACCCTGAGACTATGACCTGAGCCGAAAGCAGAGTCTTTAACTCACTGAGCCACCCAGGCCCCCTGGATTATTTGTTTTCAAAAGAATATACCATCTTTCAATTTTTTAGTTTTATTGTCCACACAGGGATTAGAACATAGAAATAAAAACTGAAAATGTTAATTTCCTAAGCAACTTTTGCCTTAGGATTGACAACCAGTAAAATGACCTGTGTTTGTCTCTCCTGATTTAGAGAACTGAAAAGACTCGTAGAATGTTTAACCAAAAAAGAGAAGAAACATTATTTCATATCCTATCATACACCCATTAAATCAAGGCATCGAAGATAGTCAAAGGTCAGTCTAATGATAGTCTCGAAAATAATTGGTAGTTGCTATGTTACTGAAATGGTGAACAGAGCCAACTACATAATTTGTGGGGCTCTCTGCAAAATGAAACCATGACATTCTTTGTTCAAATATCAGGAAAAAAAAATTCATTTCTTGTATTGTTGTTGAATCTACTTGTAAGACATATTTGCCATTCATTGGACATGGGGCCATTCATATGATATCTACAGATCCACTTCAGCACCTGGCTTGTCTTGTGACTCCATACTTGGGGCAAGGACATCCTGACCTACGTTTCCCTTAGATTGAGCCTGGGATCCTCCTGGAACAATGGGCTGTGGTGGTTACTAGGTATGAGTGGAGAGCATCTAAGAACTTGTCTTGGTAGGCAAAGAGGTGGTGGGAGGTAGAATCACAGAGAAACTGGAGCTCCAAACCCTTAGCACATACTCCATTGCTCCATCAGACTTCACTTAAAAGATATTGCATTCTAAGAAAAATTTTAAGAACCTCAAAATGGTACCACAGGGCATTGAACTCCAAACATGAGGCCCTGTTTAGTTTGAAGTCCTGTGCACCTCTACTGGACACTCACCCATGAAGCCAGCCCTATTGTTCGTGGAAGTCATAAGCCAATGCTTACCAAGTCTTTCCACGTAAGATCTAGTCTTGCCTGAGATTATTATCAATGTAAGCAGACCCCTAGCTATACAGATTTGGACTTAAGTTGATTCATATTTATATATTTGACAAAATGTGCCTATTTTTTCAATAAATGGAATTTGTTGCTTTAATTTGCTTGTTGTTTTGGGCTTTGACTGCCTATGCAAAGATAATCTTCACTGGTATTTCAATGGATTTTCCTCCAGAGCTCTAAATCGATTTGTACAATAAATTGAGAAAATGTCTTTATTTCCCTCATATCCTCCCCATCATCTTTATGCTCCCTAGGGTATCCAAGTCTTCTATTAGTAGAAAGTTGTTCAGTTTTTATCTCCATGAATCGCTGTGTTCCCAAACTGCCCGTTTCTCTTCCACAAGCCCCATAGAAAAAATAAAGCAAATCTCTAGTTAGGAGAGCTGCCAGCAACCTCATTAAATACAATTTACATTATGGTTGTATTATAATCATTCATTTGTGAAGGCACTAAAAGAAGCTCCGAATCTTACAAATTTCAACAATGGTGACTAAGATCCCTGCAGTATAGATTATGCCTCTGATGGATAAATACTAATGCTCTACAAATATTCTTGTGGAAAGGAGCATCGATGTTCCCAAAGGCACACAATTGCACAATAGAGAGGTGATAGAGTTCAGGAGCTAGATTTAAGTTCTAAATCTGACTCTCACTGAATTAGCATGTATGTGACCTCCTATGCTTGTTTTCTCTTTATTAAAATGTGGTGTTAGTTTTGAAGATTTTTTAAAAATTATCTTCTGATGGGAAAACAATCTTTCTTCTCCAACTCTGAAGGAGCAGGAGGCATCTGAATTTAAAGAATCACACTGTGTGTGAAAAGAGAATCCACTCTCTACTCTTATTGAATACTTCTATATTCTAAGTGTCTTTGTAGGGTGGATGGGGGGTATTGAAGATTCTCACATCAGCTAATACTCTGACACCCTCTGTGTCTACAGTATCCCTCAGTTCTGAAACGAGGTGCCTAGAGTTAGTCCAGACCCCACAGATTAAGGGCTCAGTCTTACAAGACCAGTCCTAACTTCAGATGCCAAATGCCAATGGGGGGTCCCCAGGTTAACCACAACTTCTGTCCAACTTAGTTACAAATCAAGCACATTCCTTCCTTAGTTTTGAACATTTGCTAGAACTGCTCACAAAAATCAGGAAAGAAGTTTACTTACTAGATTACAAAGGTTATACCTCAGGTATAGCTAGAGGGAAGAGATGCATGGGGCAAGGTAAGAAAGAGGAGTGGAGATTTCCAGTCCTTCCCCAAACTCTCCACCCTCTGAGCAACCAGCCATGTTCACCAAGTAGGAAGCTCTACAAATGTTGCCATACTTTAGGGATTTTTATGGGGGCTTCATTACATAGGCATGATGGATTAAATCATTGTCCATTGGTGATTACCTCCTACCCTCTCCTCTCTCAGAGGTCAGGATCTGGGGCTGAAAATTCCAACCCTCTGATCATCTGGATGGTTCCCCTGGCAATCAGCTTCTATCCTGAGGCTATCCAGAAACCCTCAGCCACCAGTCATAACATACAAAAAGACACTTAGTACTTTTGGAGATTCCAAGTTTTTTAGGAGCTGTATGTCAGGAAAGGGAAATAGGAGCAGTATTATAATATCTTAGCACAAAGATCATAGCTAGTGGCTGCATACAAGGAAGAAAAACGTGGGTGAAAGGTGTTTCTGCAGGTGGGAATATGACGTTTGATGTAAAGTTATTGCAGATTCTTAGGCTGGAGTTCATGGTTAGGCTTGAACTGTGCCCCCAATCTCTGAGCTAAGTACTATGTGTATGTCCAGTATAACACGACTCCAACCAATTAGCAGAAAATCTATAAGCCAAATATGATTAAAAATACTATTGTCCTCTATGACACCTAGAGGCCAAAGAAGTGACTTTAGTGTCACACAAGATAATATAAGTGTTATTTAAAGTTAATTTAAGTGTTATTTACTTGAAGCATGGGAATTAATTTTATAGTAAAGGAATAAAGCTGATAGCTTATATTTTCATGGAAACAAATCTAATTTTAAAGTTACTTTTTTTTGTTGTTGTTGGTCTAAATATAATTTTTTATTTTTTATAAACATATATTTTTATCCCCAGGGGTACAGGTCTGTGAATCACCAGGTTTACACACTTCACAGCACTCACCAAAGCACATACCCTCCCCAATGTCCATAATCCCACCCCCTTCTCCCAAACCCCCTCCCCACAGCAACACTCAGTTTGTTTTGTGAGATTAAGAGTCACTTATGGTTTGTCTCCCTCCCAATCCCATTTTCTTTCATTTATTCTTCTCGTACCCACTTAAGCCCCCATGTTACATCACTACTTCCTCATATCAGGGAGATCATATGATAGTTGTCTTTCTCTGCTTGACTTATTTTGCTAAGCATGATATAAATATGCAATTGGTAGATTATATGGTTAGAGTGTGAGTCCTTAGATTCCAAAATCCTCTTGCCATGGAGTCAGACCATGGCAATTTGTGGGGTCACTGACCCTTTGAGATCCAATTTTGTAAAGTTTCCCTGATTTCTGGCAAAAGGGTATTAGGACATGCTCCCATATGATAAAATTGACAAATAGACACACATTGTCTTTAGGAATTTTCCAATTGCCTTTTAATCATTTTTCTCTCCCAATACATTGAAAAAAAATATTCCACTTCCCGATACTCTCTTAATTTGTGATTAAAGAAGACATATGTTTCCCATATACCAGTTTTAATAGTTAAATGTGTTTTCAAATATTAGAGTGAGTGATTGTCATATTTCAGGGGTGTTATGCTATTTTCCAGAAATAATTCATTAGTTTGAAAGGCCCCCACTGTCTCCAATCTATGTGAAAATATATTCCTTAAAACTGCCATGTGATCAGATTATATGCACCCTCCATCTATATAAGGACTTAGGTTAGTAAAGGCAAAGTGAATTCAGGTTTTGATAGTATGTGCAGGACATGTGTTTTAGGACTTTTAATAATAATGTACACGCTCTAGTCATTGTTATGGCCACTCCTCAGAAAATGAGTTAATTTTCTAGATTTTTCTAGCATAATAAAGTATTAGCTCATTATTCAGATCTATTTTTTTAAAAAATCAGCATGTAAAATCTTCAGAGAGAGATAGCCATCGAATTTAAGACCATGAACACTGGTTTGAAAGATATACTATTTATTTACTTTTAAGTTTGATTAAATCATAAGTTTTCTCTCATAACACCTTTTTTAAATTAGAAACAGAATTACCCCACTCCTCTGTCCAACATAAGAATGTCAAAAATACAGAATGTGGCCATTACTTGAGAGGATGATTTAATTATTAATATTTTGACAGTTTGGGTATAGAATGCTATATTCAGTATCCTAGTGTACTTCATAAAGTGGACTGATTATATATAATAGGTGTTCAATAATTATGTTTTCATTAAATAACATGCAATATAGAGTAGCCCTAAATGGCATTTAAAATGCAACTAGGAAAATGCTTTTTCCTTTTAATCTTTTCCTTATATGTTTCTTTTTTTTTTTAAGATTTTATTTATTTATTTGACAGAGAGAAATCACAAGTAGATGGAGAGGCAGGCAGAGAGAGAGAGAGGGAAGCAGGCTCCCTGCTGAGCAGAGAGCCCGATGCGGGCCTCGATCCCAGGACCCTGAGATCATGATCTGAGCCGAAGGCAGCGGCTTAACCCACTGAGCCACCCAGGCGCCCATTCTTATATGTTTCTTATTTGCTAGATTTCAATGCATTAAAATATCCTTAAATTGCCCAAAACAAATAAAATATCATTTGAAAGAAATGATAAAACTATGCATTTCCTTCAACTTCTTAATTTAAAGGAGTGTACAGTTATTTTTAGCATCATCCCAAGATTGTCATTTAATGAAGGTCCCTCTCACGGACTGAAGCCACTATGCAATTATTAAGAACGCTTAAACTTAACTCTACCCTTTAGTGAATTAAATAAATTCCCAGTATGCCTCCTTGATTTAAAAAAAAATGCCAAAGAATATTTTGACAGAAACAACAATTGCCAATATGAGAACACAGAGTTGAGTTTTATCTAGGAAACATGAGTGTCCTAGGTTTCTATATTTGTACATGTTTGTACACACATATTTCTACATAGACACATGTATATATACATATGAGCTATATAAGAGTGGGCATTTTGGCTATCAGAAAATAAAAACAAAGATTGTGTCAATGAATGTGATTATTTCAAATATCATTTTCTTTCAGACATGTTGAATTCTATCTTTGATATAGAATCAAATGTGCTAAATTGTATTACAGGTTTGTTTTTGCTGGGAATAATGAATTAAAAGAAATAAAATGTTATTTAATAAAATAAACCAGATACAAAATCTTGCCTTGTATTTACAGATAAATTTTAATGGAATATTTCATGGTCTAACACAAATATCAGACCCAATGACACTAATTCTTGTACAGCCTTTGGCTTACCCTGTATAACAAAATCTGTTATTTAAAGTAGACTATAAAATACCTTATGGTAAGTGAACTTCCAAAGACACAAAGAAAATCCCCCATAAATTTAAAAGCTTATCTCAAATTCTTATTGGCATAAGCTTAGGATGGATATATTATTAATTGTATTATCTTAGGTAGTTGAAATATATAATACTGGTTAGAATGTGGAAATTAAAAAAAATAAGTTTAGGTATTTTTGCTTCTGTTCCTAGTCAACATTAGTAAACACACATAAGTGAATGCAAAATTACCTTTACAGAGTTTTGAAATTTTGGCAATTTCAAGCAAATTTCCCTAAGTCAGCAACATTTTTTTTTTTTTACCCTTAGTCAGCATATTACAAGGTTCATATTTTCCAAGGAGTAACGATTAAATGTTGTACAAATAAGATAACATTTTTACTACCATTTAATTTTTAAAACTTTCACTTAGAAATTTACAAGGAAATTAGGCATCACTGAGAAAATCTAAAATGAATGAATAATGTAGTCAGTTGAAAAAGATACACAAAATAATGTGTTTGGTATAAAGGAATCTGTTTTGTGACATCCTTTATAACTTGTCAGTGGGAAGAAAGTTCCATCTTTCATTGTCTGCTTTCAGACCTAAGAAAATGAACTAAATGAATAGACAATTCAGTAATGTCCAACAGATAACTAAAATTCAAATTTTATTTTTCCATATGTATCAGACAATTTTTTTCTGACAAGACTTTACTGAAAAATGAAGTGCAAATGGGAACCCTGTAAGAATGTTTTTAAGAGTTGTACATGACATATTTTAAGCGCCACTAAGTACACATTGAATACTTTGTAAGTATATAGGCATAGCAACATGCAAGTGTCATGTACCTAATATTACAATATGCATTTTGTTTTTTGAAAATGTTTATGATAACAGTAGATTCAATAATTGTGGTTCTTTATCTTCTGTGCAGTTTTATTTGGGCAAATCTTCTTTATAGCACAGAATTTATTTTTATGTTGTCATCAATATACCCTTCCAAAAGTTATGAATTTCATGTCATATAAATAGAACATTTTATTTTTGAAGCTACATTACTGGGAACACCTGCATTTCTGGGTACCATTTTCTGAGATAAGTCTTTAAATTTTTTTTTTTTTTAACATGGCAGACTTGTTCCAATGTTGATTATGTTAAAATACTTATGATAAAAATGGAGCTTTCTTGAGGGAATACTTTTTGGTTGAGTGAAAAGCTAAACAACCAATTCACAAATACTGATGTGAACTGAATATGAAGAAAATAGGTCAGTAATCCCAAACTCGTGGGTTAATCCTTGACTGCATCATTGAATCTACAATAAGTACAGCAGGTACAGTTAAATAAATTTGTAACGAGATTAAAATTTTATACACTTATAAGGAGAAAGAGTCCTAGTTTTGACAAATCTCTAAATTATTCTTCTATTTATGAGAATCATTCAATACATCAGAAACACAGAGAAAAGCAAAAAGGATAGAGAGATAACAATTCAGTTTACATTTCATACTTTTTTTTAACCAACTGGTGACCACTGCTTTCAACCATCAAACATTTTATTGCATATAACTTTCACTATCAGCAAATATAAAGAGAAAACTGTCTACTAGTATCATGTACAAGGAAAAGCATTTGAAGAAAGAAAACATTTGAGGTTTGACAGTACTGTGTATAAGAGAAGTGTAATGTGGCATTCAAAAGTCCGTGTGGGATTCACTGCTGTTCTGACCCTGGATGTGGGAAAAGTGCTTAAGTGCTGAGCCCTGGTAGGTTTTTCTTTTGCCCCTGCAATCTTCAAATATCTTTTAACTTTTCTTCTTTTGAAATATACAGTATGTTTTATAGGGGAAAATAGTGTTTCTTCTTTACATCTTTTTCACATGTGGGCCCATTCTCTCCAAAATAACCATACATTTCTTGTCACTTATATATATATATGTGTGTGTGTATATATATATATATATATACCTAACATATATATATATGGAAAAGATGGTAAAGATTTGACCAAATATATTTTTAACATAACCACATAACATAGAAACATCCTACATTAAACATATTTTATAGATTTAACATAATTTTAAATAGTTTCTTGCATCTTTTTTTTTTCATCCTTAGGAAAAATTGCTTTTAAAATGTAATTTCCTTTTAGAATAATTAAATTACATCATTTGAAAAATTCATATTATGTCTAAGCAGACAGAATAAAGTGGGGATTTGTGGCAATACTTTGCATTCATTATTCAGATATTATTTGTTAATAAGGAGGCAGTTATAAATACTTAAATTTTTGTCTTACATAGATAACAGTTCTTGGGAAAATAAATCACATACATAATTTTTACTTAAAAGTACAGTATTGATTTATAAGAAACTGTTGCATTTTAAATATTAAATGAAATGTAAGATTGGATTCCAAAGTGTTGCCATTTAAATTATTTTTTAAAAATCAACACACTTATATTACATTGAAATACTAAGTAGGCATGAGAAGAACTATCCTTATAAAGTTAGCATATTTTGCCTATAGGAAAAGTTAATGATAGGAAAGGAAAAACAAATGCAAATCCATACACCATTGAATACAATAAAAGAAATTGGCTTTTGAGATTTCCCAGGGGCTGGGGAGAGGACTGCATGTTAGTCCCAAAGAGTGCTTCCTGGGATATCCTGTAAATAATTATTTCTTCTATATCATAGCCCATGTTAAAAGTGAGAGGTAGAAGGATTATTGTAAGTATGCATGGCAGAGAACTTACCAGCTATATCCAATAACTATTGCATTCAATATTAATAATCTCAATACATAAAAATGCTGATGAGTTTAGAACCCATTCTTGTATGTTGTCCCCTTTAGCTCTCTTTATAATTTTGCTACTTTCTTTCAATCCATTGCCTTTGGAAGGGTATAAGTGCAAAGGGTATGTCTGGGACAGAATAGGGAAAGAAAGGGGGAAAAAAAAAACAACAGAAAAAAGGTCCCAAAAAATCCCCATTAAGATATAGTGACTTTAACTATTAATTAATGGTAACCTATGTTCTTTGATTGAATAAATGTGTACTTATAATAAAAGTACTGTAATCTATTAAAATATACACACATTTCAAAAAAAGCTTAAGAATTTCAAATTCAATTAGTTATCAAAGTTTACAACTCAGGTTATTTCTTTGTCTCCAGTAGTGTTAAAAACTAGGCCAAATAATTTTATTGTGTCACATTCATGATTAAATAAAAAAACTTAAAGTGTCTGTTGTTGAATCAATTATATTTTTAATTAATGTTTTAGTGTGTGGGAGGTGAAGATTAGCAACCTCTCGGACTGTGTTAAAGAATTCTTTAAAATCCCTTTGCATTAGTATCCAGCAATAGAATTGCAGATATTGCACTGAGTATATTTCAATATTGCCAGTGTATATTTCAAAACAAATTCTATTATCTACACTAAGATTTCCTCTTTCCCAATATTCAAAATGCATATTATAATTACATGGGTTTCCAACATCCATACACAGCAAGTACAAGATACTTACATGTACGTACACTGTAGTTACCTATATTTTGCATAGTTTTTAGTGTGTACTTTGTGCCACTTAATAAAAAGCATTACTCAGTAATTCTTATTAGGTGTTTCATTTCTTTCAGCTGTGGTTTCCAGTTCTTTTTGTTTGTTTGTTTTGCTTTGTATATTCATCACAGATTACCATTTGCAAAGGGAGATAATATTGGGCATTTTTCGTGGGCTTTAAGTAATCCGCAATATAATGGGGAAGTTGCAGAAAGTTACGAGGTTTTGCATTTTCTTCACAATTAAAAAACATAACATGAATTTCATATTTATCATTCATAAAATTATCCTTATGTCCAAAGGAAAATAAAATGTATTTTAAATGTTCCCCTTGGTAACACTTTGCAATAAGTGGCACTAAATTACACGTTAACTGGTATGTTACATGGAAGAACCATCACGGTCAAACAGCTGCTGTACATGTGTCTATATGGAATCTCAATGCTGTTACAGTCATGAGTACATAATTACAAGTGAGCCTGTCCTTTTTACTGAGATATTTATATTTTTACAAAGAAATAAAAATAAATGAGGTGTTAGCTTCTTTGCCATATTTAGGAAAGTTAGTTTTCTTTCTCTATTTTAATTGTTGGGTTTCAATGCAATATTAAGCATCTTGAATCAATATGAGATCATCCAGTTTCTAGATTAAACTCCAATATCAGGTTCCTTAAACTGCTTCTTGGGTTCTCTGGTAAAAGAAAACAAGTTGAAATCTCTCTCTCTCTCTCTTTCTCTCTCACACACGCACAGCCACAGCCACACCCACACCCACACAAACACACATGTCATGTGCTCATGTGCTCCATCTTTGCTCTTGCATTCATAAACTTTCCTTTTTCTTCCTAATTTTAATAATCATCCCATCTAGGACACTCAAAAATGGGAAAAAAAAAAGAATGCTGTTTACACTTTTTTGATGGAAGACAATCAATTTACACTGTAAACAGTACACTGGCAGAGAATAGCTACTTTGGGTAAAGAATAATGTCTCATACTCTACTAGGGGTATATGTGTGTTCACACTCCTTCCATTCAGTTCCATAGCTACTGTGCTCAACAAGCAGAGACAGAATTTGGCTGTGTGCATACACATGTGCACATTTCACACATTGCAATCAACATGGTCCCATTTTTGTATTTTTTCCTGATTTTTATAGAAATGTGTAGAATTTTTATAATTTATTCCCTTGTTTGGTGGAAATAGAGTAAATTTTAAAGAGAGTAAAATACAGTTCTATTGCTATATTTTTCAAGAACTAAAAATGATACCTAATTCAAATCTAACTATTTTAACTGGCTAAACATTTCATTAGAGCTCACAAATCTTAAAATATTAGTTTCTTTTAAAGAGTTCTATTGGCTTTTTATATTACTCTAAAGGGTTAAAAGAGTCAAAAATTTTGAAATACAACCAATTTTTGATGTCTAATTTTATAGTGCTATAAATAATGATTGAGTTATTTAGGCAACAATTTAGCAGTTGGAGCAAGTAGAATATAGACAAAATGAAAAGGGATGTAAATACAGCATCTATGAAGAGTAGCAATTTTGTAAGTGCATCCTGAAATTAAGTTTTAAATAGTAATTGATGATGCAGTTTATACGACTTACTTCTGTAATAAGAACCTTTCCATTTTGTACTAACAGGATGGATTTTGTTTTGTGGAGTCTTTCTAAAGATTATGCATTGAAAGATATGAACAGTTTATAAACCTATTCTAGTTTCAATGTGTCTAGTAGCACCTACCTGATTCTCTCAAACTACCATACTATATTAACATATTATTGCATTTTTCCACAGATGGTATGGAGTGAACTGTAAAAACAAGCATGCAATCACATCAATGCAGACTTATTTCCTTAAAATGTCATACTGTATATGATTTATTATGTTAACACTCAACCACATCATATTATTTATGTTCTGTATATTCTGAAAAAGTGCTGCTTGACTGACATCGTCCTTTTTCTTTTGTGAGAAATCAACAAGATAAATGCTTCAACAATAAAAAAAAACAATTTAAAAATTCTAACGTTGTCTTTAAAAGTTTATACTTTTTTGATAAATAATCTAAGATACAGCACCCTTGTCTTCCATTTGATATTAATACATGATGTCATACTCAACCATTCTCATTTCCCAAAAATAAATTCCAAGATATTATTTTTAAAACCATAGGCCATCATACTTTCAGACATCACAAGTGTAGCTACCGTATTGTCATATTTGTTTTCTTCTTAAAGGTGCAATGCTTGTGAATGGGAAAATAATTTTTATCTAACTGGATTTTTAATTTTTAGCATATAATAAATTTAATGAGAACTAATCTAGCAGTATTGTATTTTACTAGAAGAAATAATATGACTTTAGATTGACTCTGTCATATTTAAGAATACAGCATTTCTTAATGTTAAATACACCAAAATTTCAGAAATAATCCAGAGAAAGAGACTTTCACCTTGGAGTTAAAAGCATGGCAGAAATTCTCCATCACTAACTGTTCATAAGTTTGTACCTCACAAAATGCATAGACAGGAATTTAATATAAAGAATTAGTTCATTTATACAGAAAACATGTCTTAAACACTTCTTTTTGGCAAACCAACATAGGTAAGCAGCTCTGGAACTGCCAAATTAAAATTTGTAAATTTTTAGCAAACTAAGAGTTTACTTTTAGGTTATTATTCAACTGTGGTTGTAATTTAAAACCTGAGGCTGTGCACTGGTTGTTAGCTTAAAATTACCTTTCCTTATAACATTGTGCTTCCATTGTATAACAAATAAAAATTAACAAGAACTAGAAAAATTTGTTGTTGAACAGTGCTAGGACATACAGACAAAAATACTAATACATGTTATCTACTTATAATATTGGTTTAAGTAATATCTAAAGGGATATAATGGACATTAGAAAATGCTTACTTATGACTGAATTACCTACAGCCAAAAAAGTTAAATATGTATCAAATAATGTTTAATTGGATTTATTATATGCACTATATACAGATACTAAATGTCTCAAAATTGTGCCCTATGGATACTTCAATTTTGTTTAGGCAGGTGAGTCTTTATGGAGCAAATAAATTATAGAATCAAATTAGAAAAATGAATGAAATCTTTGTGATTCCTGAAGCAGTAAAATGTTTATAAAAATGTTTTGGTAAATGAAACTAAAATAACCAAATGGTCAGATCTATATAATTATATAAGATGTCATGTCATGATTGCAATGTATACACACATGGCTCCTGTATCAAATACTATATTTTTAAATAGCAAATTGATACAGCTTCACCAGTATTATCTCAAACATTCCAGAATATATTCTACAGTATTTTCAGTTGTGTTTTCTAGGGCGTATGTTTCCAAACATGTCTTTGAAGGCAGACATGTAGAAAACATTGTTGTAAACCTCTAATTTCTGGTTAAACTTAGATGTATTAGGTCTTTACCTAACCCTGTTCCTTGTGAAAACTGTCCAGTGGTACACTGACAAAATTTATGATTTAAAGGGAAAAAAATGAGGGCAAAAAACAAAAACAAAAACACCTTTGCATACTTTTTTTCAACGTATAAAAACAATTCAATACCATGATCCAAGGAGATGATTAACATTGTTAAGGCTGTATATTCAAGCACTGTATGTTAAAAGAGCAATGGTGTGGAATTTAGGCAGTAAGAAATGTCCTGCATTATGGATGGTACAGTAATTAAAGAATGATGCTTTCGACAGCTGATTGTTGGTATACACTGGCTACTGATAGCAGTACGGTATGGAAGTTAATAAAGGTAGCAGAAGATGGTAGAAATGAATTCTGAAAGATGATAGCCAGTTTTCTCCAGCAGCCAGCCTGGTAAAGAAAACTCATAATCTTGGCCTGCATTTTAAATGAAATACTCTTTTTTCTCTTCAGCATTGACTTGGCTGCCTTCAGCATTGATAATGGCTGTGTCAGCATCCGGTGCATCTTCAGCCCCTTTAGCTTCATTTGTTAAGTATGTTCCTGTGGGTATTGGAAGAAAAAAAAAAATATATATATATATATATGTCAATTCTGTGAGAATGGTAAGATAGCCAGCATTAAAGGTACATTCACTTATGAAGAAGCTTGTGCCAGATTTCTTATATGTTGGAACATATTCTGTGACATAATAAACCACACAATTCATTCTTCTACTGTTGCACACTATCTTTCAGTTTTCAGATATATATTATAGATGAAGCTGTGGCCAGGTTGACTAGAGGCAACTGCCTAACTAGTGTGGGTGATGAGTAGTTTGATTTCTTTAATGATGGATATAGACCATGTGCTCTGTGCAGCTGTAGCAATCAGGGTCCTTTGTTAAGATGTTGATAATGATCACATCAAACGTGTCATCCTCATTTTGAAAACTTCCCTTAAAAGAAGATTATGTCAATAGTTTGCTACCTAGCCCATTGCAAAAAAAATTACATATTTTCTTCACTAATATGGCCATATGTATATCTATAAACCTACAAACAAAAAATGTTGACCAAATGTTTAATATTATAGTTGAATGTCAGTCTAAGAGATAAATTATAAACTTGTTTTTGTTTTTTCCTTTTTTCTTTCTTCTTCTTCTTTTTTTTTTTTTTCCTGAGCCAGTGACTCACTCTGTGACCTTTGGCTATTGGTTAGACATTATTTTGTTAAACCAAACCAACCTTCATTAAGTAAAATAATCAAGATTTCGATGAAGTAATTTCATATTTAAATCTCTCTCTGTGTCACATATATACGTATACTCACGATAAAGCTAGTCTTCAGAATGTTTTTTGTTAAACTTAAGATAAGAATACTCTGTTAAATATTACCTACCTTTATGTCTTGCCAGATATCGACCAAGCAGAAATATAGAACACAGCGTCACAAATACAACTACGGCCACTATTCCTCCTATAAGAGCATGATCAGGGCCAGTCTGGCCAGCCAAAGCATTGGGATCTAGAGAAGAGAATAAAACATCACACCAATGATGTCTTATTTAAGCATAGAATATATATTTGCATTGGAATGAGTTCTTTTAAAAATTAGCACATTTCTATTGAAATAAAATTTCATTAATGTGTATTAAACCAACTATCTAGTCAACAGATATTCATTTATAAAACATACCTGGGGCTATAACATTTGCCACATCAATCACAGTTGTCATTGACTATACATTTTAAGGCTGGATAAACAAATATACATATATAATTTTTTTTTAAATGGGAGAGAGAGCACATTAGGGTGGGGGAAGGCAGAGGCAGAGGAGAGAGAATATTAAGCAGACTCCCCATTCAGCGTGGAGCCTAAAGTGGTGCTCAATCTCATGACCCTGAACTGGGATCATGACCTGAGCTGAAATCAAGAGTCCCACACTTAACCAACTGAGCCACCCACGTGTCAGGTCAAATAAACATGTATAATTTTGCATGGTTTATGCCTTTTCTTCCTCTTCTCCTTCTGAATATATGTGTGACTGTGTGTGTGTATGTGTGTGTACACACATGTATATTTTTTAGTGTGATGGATACAACTGTCTCACTTAAAAAATAAAACTTTGTCACAGGAAATGCTGGGACTGAAATGATAACTTGGAATTTATTATCATATAAATCTTATTTAAAGCTATAGCAATTGATGAACTCCCCAAGGGAGTAAGTCTAGATAGAGAGGAAAAGAAGTCTAAAAACTGAACTAAGGAACTCCCATATCTAAAGTCCTAGAAGAGAAAGTGCTTCCAGCAGAGCTGATTGAGAAGGAGAAAACAGTGAGATAGAAAAATATCCCACAGAGTACATGGTAGTTGATCAAAGGAAAGAACATATTTCAAGGAGAGGAGGTTGTTACAAATTGGGTTAAATGTGATTGACAGAAGGAGGAAAATGAATACTCAGTGTAGAGGATTAACTGCCTATTTGACCTGTAGTTTTAGAGAAAGTAGCTGGAGAGATACAGATTAATAATATACTTTCACATTTGGTCTCTAGTAAAATTACAGGAAAGAGATGAACCCAGAAAAGGATAGCCAGTTTTCAAGCAGAAATGAAAAGATCAAAAGAAAACCCAGACAACTGGGAACTTCAAAAGTTTAGAAAATCAACTACTTACAGAAGCGACACAATAAGGGATAAAACTGAGTGAGATTTGAACAACAAAACCCACTAAGCCTACTGCAAAGATCAGGTTAAGTATACTGTCTACCCTCCCAAGACCATGTTGCCAATATCCTTATAGTAACTACTTATATTCTAAAGGAGGGATTTTGGGGACGGGGAAAGTAAAAAAAATAAATTGGGCCTGGAAATTATGCTTTCAAAAGATCTTGAAGTATGATAATGGACACATGAATATGACATATTAGGAGTCTAATGTGTTTTAATGAAACTATTATGAGAAAGTAGCATATATTTAGATAGGGGGGAAAATGTCCACTTAAAACTTCAAACAACCTCAGTTGTTTGAGGTTGAATGCAAGAGGTTGATGGTTGAATGCAAGAGGTAGAGTATAAAAGCTGTGCAGTTCCCATGAAGTACATATTCCCAAACATACACTCCAAATGTGACCATGGAATATAACTGACAGGTTGAACTTCCCATGGGGTAGAACTGCAGGAAGCAAATAAGTGTAGAGAAGAGAATTCCATTTCTTCGAGGAATTACAACTACTGCCAAGGCAGAGGGATCCTTTAAGGCTAGTCTGGCATGTTTTCATAATTGTTATGGATAATGACTACTCAGTGTTTCCTTTCTTTATTTCCAAATGGGAGCACTTATATTAAGAAGCACTTCCTCATGGCTTTGTTCTTGCACTGTATTTTGTGTATGGGTAGAGAGGAGTGTTAATAATTTGTCTTCTGATTCATTTGTCTCCAGACTAATATATCCAGATATGATGAAGAGGATATTTTGGGTATTTGAAGATCTTAGTCTTTGAGTTAGTTACATTGGCTTGATGGGATATTAGGTTGTCTTTTTGGACAGAGTATGGCAGTTGTTGGTGTCAGAAGAAGAGATGAAGAAATATTTGGTGATCAGAAGGATATATTGGGGAAGATATTTCTAGCTAATTAAAAACTTTTTCCTCTTCTTTCCATGCACAGAGCTAAACATTTTCCAGCTTCACTTCAGTTGAATGTAACTATGTGATCTGTGTTCTGAACAACAGAATGAAGGTCCAGCCAATAAAAACACATCCCACATGCAACTCTCCAGGGTGATCTCAGGAGACATAAATTGAAAATGAGAGAAGCTACAAGAGTAGGTATGGAAATAGATTATTCAGTCTCCACCTGGAAGAAAATTGTCCAATTAAAAATACATGCACCAAACTGCACAAGGGGAAAATAAATAAATAAATAATAAAAATAGAAATTATAAAAAGTTTATTTTAAAAACACTGTGCATTAAAAAGTTAATTTATTGGAAGCTATTGTTAATATATTTTTATTATATATTTCTTGTATTTTCCTTAATTTCTGGCATTGGCTGTAAATATAAAAATTATAAAAAAAGAAAAACAGGAAGAAAATGAAGCAAAAAATAAACTTGTTATGTCTTAGAATTCCCCAATCTTTCTTCCTCTCCCTTTGCCCCTCTCAGCTCACTCTCAAAAAAGGAAGGAGGAAGGAAGTGAGTGAAGGAAGGAAGGAAGGAAGGAAGGAAGTTCCTTCCTTCTCTTTTGTTCTGTTTTATACTTTAGCATCAAACCATAGACCAAGATACATTTTAGGTAGATTAAAATATGACAATAAAAATGTTAGATGACAGCACAAATCTATATGTGTATAACCACATCATAGCTAAAGTATTTCAAATCATAACCCATAAGTCAGACATCATAACACAAAAGTTTGGTTAGATACTTCAGAACCAGTTTCCAACCCCACTTCTTGCTTAAGTCCCCAAATGCAGATAGTCATAAATCATTTCCAATTTGTTTGCTGAATATCACTCAGAACTGAGCACTCTTTGGGGGAACTGAGAAATCACTCCTGTTCATACATCTATGTACCTATTTCATTTCCTGAAGGTAAATTCTGAAACATGCTATTGCTGATCCAGTTGGCATAAACATTATTTAAAGGCATTTGATAAATAGTGCCAAATTATGTTGTAGAAAGATGGTATGAATTTATCCTGTAGCATCTACATCTGAAGGATTCCCCCCATAAAACTAACATCAGATGTTAAATTTTTTTTAAAAAAATTGCCAATGTAATATTGCTAAGTGTTAAATATTTAGTATTTATAAGTTTCCATAAATGTGTCTAACTGCTTTTGCCCATATGAATTCATTAATTTGAAATGGATACTTATTCATTTTGACCATTTTTCTTTCAAATTTTCTGTTTCAACAGCTTTCTCCATAGAAAGATGAATATTTTTAGCGAGTTTTACTTATTCTTCATTTATTATCTTTTCAGTGATGGATAAGCATTATAACTTTATGTAATCAAATCTATCAAACTTTTGTGTTATGATGTCTGACTTATGGGTCATGATTTGAAATACTTTAGCTATGATGTGGTTATACACATATAGATTTGTGCTGTCATCTAACATTTTTATTGTCATATTTTATTTTTTTTTATTTTTTTTTTAAAGATTTTATTTATTTATTTGACAGAGAGAGATCACAAGTAGGCAGAGAGGCAGGCAGAGAGAGAGAGGAGGAAGCAGGCTCCCTGCTGAGCAGAGAGCCCGATGCGGGACTCGATCCCAGGACCCTGAGATTATGACCTGAGCTGAAGGCAGCGGCTTAACCCACTGAGCCACCCAGGCGCCCCTATTGTCATATTTTAATCTACCTAAAATGTATCTTGGTCTATGGTTTGATGTTAAAGTATAAAACAGAACAAAAGAGAAGGAAGGAACTTCCTTCCTTCCTTTCTTCCTTCCTTCCTTCCTTCTTTCCTTCACTCACTTCCTTCCTCCTTCCTTTTTTGAGAGTGAGCTGAGAGGGGCAAAGGGAGAGGAAGAAAGATAGAATCTTAAGCAGCCTCCATGCCTAGTGCAGAGCTTGACACAGGGCTCCAACTCACAACCCTGAGATCATGACCTGAGCCAAAATCAAGAGATTTTGATTTGTCAAGAGACAATTAACAGACTGAGCCTCTAGGGACCCCTGTACTTTATTTTCTAAAATATTATGTCTAGTATTTGTCAAGATTATATTTATTATTTTCATTTTATGACCATCAAACCTACTCAGTTTCCAACTTGTTTAAATAGTGTTTAAGTTGTTCTGTTAGGGTTTTTCTTTTTCTTTCTTTCCTTTTTTTTTTTTTAATCTATTTATTTGAGAGAGAGAGTGAGCATGAGAGGGGAGAGGTGAGAGGGAGAAGCAGAATCTCCTCTGTGTGGGGATCCTGATGTGGGACTTGATCTGGGGACTCCAGGATCATGAACATGAGTGGAAGGCAATTGCTTAACCAACTGAGCCACCCAGGTGCCCCAGATTTTTCTTTCTATCATTGATACCAATATGGATGACAATATCATCTTGATTCTGATGTTCTCAGAATTGCAGCAAAAATCTAGAGGGACAAGCTGGAATCCTTCTTTTGACCATGGTAGGTCTCTTTACTCATCCCAATATCTAGAATTACTTTTACATTTCCTATTTATCTAAAATTTGAAAGCAAATTGCAGTACACATCTCCTCATAGGAAACTTTCATGATAATAACATTCTTGAACCTTGGATATTTAAGTATTACCTTGTACAATATATTAGAATAATGAATCCACACTCAGATTCATTATAATTCACAACAATTAGTCAGTGTTCTGGCTCTTTGTTTTCCCTCACTCCACCAAGATAAATCTGAAATCATTCAGGTTTTTTTTTTTTTTTTACCATCATTTAAGTGACCTGCTTTTTCTAAATGACTGCATTCTTTGTCTTTTCCTCCACTGTATTTTGATATTTTACCTAGATATATTTTTGTAATTTGCCTCAAGTCAAAATGTTTTTTCATTTGGAAACCTACTTTTTAAAATTAATATCAAATTAGTTCATTTGATTTGAGATTATGAATTCTTTTTTTTAACTCTCTTTTGATTAACAATTATACTATTTTTTTCTATTTTCTTCTTCAGAAAATCCACATGTAGAAAATTCATATTTATGTTGGTAGAAAATTCATATTTATGTTGCATATGGGTCATTCCCTACTATTTTTATGATCATTTTACTAATTTACATTTTGTTTTAGTTATATTTCCCAAGTTTATCTTATGTTTATTTAATTTCACTTTCTACCATAGATTTTCCTTATTTCTTCCAATAGAATTTTGTTATTGATTGTGACTTAGGTTTAACCACACTATTTAATCCCACTGTGTACTTACTAGTAGATGTTTTAGGTAGTTGCATACTATTGATAATAATAAGTGACAGTTTTATAGTCTTCTCTTTATTGTAGTATAACAATTCCATTTAAACATCTGGGAAAATGCTTTTCTTTGTTGAGCATACATTATTTCTCTTCTTTTACTGAAAATATTTTTCAATGGATACAAATTAGCTTTTATTCTGTTTACCCATACTTGCATTTTCTTTATTATTAATGTTGAAATGTTTTGAAGAAGGATTCTTTGTTCTGATGCTGGTAATTATTCCTGCTCAGCTTTCATGCTGCAAATCTATCCACCTACAGAAACTATCTTTAAAATAAAATATATATAATATGGCATCTGTACATAGTGGGTAGACTAGAAAGAGTCTTGGGATGTAGATCATTACTGGTGAGAAATTTCACTGATTTATTTCATGTATTTTGCCTATAATCTTCATGCTCACAGTAGAATCTCAGATATGTGGACCATTCTTCCTTTTCTCTTTACAGTAAAACAATCTTTTTAGAATTTGTTTAAATAAATTTAAATTTATAGTGTTTTCATTTCATATATTATCATTGTGTTTTAGATACATTTGTAGATCTATTAATAGAACTTTCAGAGAAAGTAATGCAAACACACTTATTTGACTCTCTTCATTAATATTCTACATATATTCATAGTCTGTGAAGTAAACACTTCAAGTTTTAGCCTTCACCTCATCAGCAAAATAAGTCAACATGTGGTCCCATAATTTTTTTTTTTTTTTTTTTTTTTTAAAGATTTTATTTATTTATTTGACAGAGAGAAATCACAAGTAGATGGAGAGGCAGGCAGAGAGAGAGAGAGGGAAGCAGGCTCCCTGCTGAGCAGAGAGCCCGATGCGGGACTCGATCCCAGGACCCTGAGATCATGACCTGAGCCGAAGGCAGCGGCTTAACCCACTGAGCCACCCAGGCGCCCCTGGTCCCATAATTTTTAAGGTTTCAAAGATATGATGGATATAGATGTTACTCTGCACATCTATTTGTGAATTAATTTTTTTTAAATGAACACTGTTGGTTATGCTTTTCCTTTTCCTCCTTAACTGTTAGAGCTAAAAGTCCGCCTGTAATTTCTATTCTTAACAACTAAAACAAATGTTTGAAATTGAGGATCAGATAAGTATCACCCTAATAACGAAAAATAATATATAATTTAAATGGCTTGGTCTCAGTTGGAATCTCTTATATATCCTCTCTCATATCTCTCTTACTGTCATAGCAATAACAAAATTTTTAAAAGTACAACGTTCTGAAGTTCCTTTAGTGATAGCTGAGTCTTCATTATTATTCAGATAAATACATCATATATCTTAGACCATTATTCATTCTCAAGTGTTAGTCTATGATTTGAGGGAGATAGTCTATTAACACTGGAGTAAGTAAATCCCAATGGATTTGGCAATAATTAGCAGTCTCTTTAGTTGACAATGCACAAACACAAAGAACACTGTAGAACTAAAACTTTCTAAATTTAACATTTTCCAATTTGGGTTACTGAACACTTACTAAAGGTCTCCAAAGAGAAAATTATGTCAAATAATAATATTTAGGTTCATAATTTCTGATATTCAGAAGGGTAGAAAGTAACCTTATAGTTTTATTTAACACCTTAACAAGGAGAAACCTAAATTATGTAATTCTATCCTTGAAATCATTGCTGGGGGTTTCTATCAAGTAGCTTGTCTGTCATAAGTTCCCCTTTAAAATGAAAAGTATAAACTCCAAAGAAAGAACATCTGACTTTCTAGGATCACATCATGTAGAATTCATAAATGCTACATAGTTTTTAATTCAAGTGTTAGAATTATTTTATAATAAGTAATTTTATAAGTTATCATATATGATTTCCAGCTTGAAAAAAAATGGTAAGAAAGAAGTAAAACTAAGATCATTTATGTAAATATTTTAAAATTAGTTTTCAAGCCTCTTTTTAAGAGAATGATTTTTCATTGTATATTAAAATATATATGTTTTCAAGGCCACATTTGGATTAACAATTGTAATTTTTTTAAATGATAAGATTCTAAGGATGTGTACTGTAATAAACATGCTAAGTCACTCATGAAACTGGTAAAAAGTCTTTACTGTTTTCTTATTGAAATCTAATAAATACTATCTACAAAGCTTTAAATATCAGGGTTCAGATGATACATTCATTATCAATAGTTCAGTATCATTTTTTAAATGATTTTATTTATTTATTTGACAGACAGAGATCACAAGTAGGCAGAAAGACAGGCAGAGAGAGAGAGAGAGAGAGCGAAGAATAAGCAGGCTCCCACTGAGCAGAGAGCCTGATGCGGGGCTTGATCCCAGGACCCTGGGATCATTACCTGAGCCAAAGACAGAGACTTTAACCCACTGAGTCACCGAGGGGCACCAATAGATTAGTATCAATTTTAAAAATATGGAGTAATGAATTGGATAGTAGACCAGAAAACTGCCAATTAAGTTTGAGACTAAAATAAAGAGGATATCTTTGACAAATCTAGGATTAGAATTCAATGTCAATATTGAAAAATATGAGTAAGAAAAAGCTGGAACAAATACAAGAATCAATGAAAGAAACAGTGCCTCTTATAGAAAAGTCACTAAATAGTTCCCTAGTAACATTCATCAGTCATTGTGAGTCAAGATTCAAATGAATAAGACCAGAATAGTACAAATTTAGACCAAATATGACCAGACTGCATGATAAGAGCCATTTCAACAGTAAATCCACTTATATTCTGTACCCATTTGGGAGCATTTTTTAAAGTGATTGAAAACTCTTGGAGAAATTTCAGTTTAACTATAAAATGGTTCAAAAGTATGAAATTTAACTCAAAAATAAGTGTAAAGCTGGGATTGTCACAGTTAGAAATAGAAAGCATAAATAACTTTTCAAGTTAGTTTCCCTAAGTGATTCTGAATCATAATCAAATGACATCTAGCATTTCTACTGAATCTTCTCTTGCTGGGAATGTACTTGCTTTGTGTATTTAAGACTTTAGAAAGTAGGTTATTCTTATTTTAAGAAACAGCTATGGTCTGAATTGTGTTTCCCACGAAATCCATATGTTGAAGCACTATTCCTCAGTGTAGTGGAACTTGGAGATGGAACCATTGCGAGAAAACTAGGTTTAAATGAGATCATGATGGCGAGGATCTCACAGTGAGATTAATGCCCTTAAAAGAAAAGATACCAGAGCTAAGTCTCCCTCTTTCTCTTTCCCTCCCTCTCTCTGTCTCTCCTGCTCTGCCATGTGAGGACATAATTTGAAGGCAGCTCTCTGCAAGCTAGGAAGAGAGCTTTCTCCAGAACCTGGCCATCTTAACCTTCTAGCTTCCAGAACTGTGAAAAGTAAATTTCTGTTGTTTAAGGCAATCAATGGTATTTTATTTTTGGCAACCTGAACTGACTAATGTGGAAACTGTATTATGATCTTTTTCATGTGTTCTCTCACTTGACTTATGTAAAAATTTAAGGCCATAGGAAATAGATTTGGGGAAGTTTGGATAATCCATACTCATTCCCAGTCAATTTTTTTGGAGACAAATAGAAGACACAAGACTATACCAATCAATTTCTTTTAGTGAGTTACCTATGATTGAGTTGTACATTGTATTAGGTGCTGTAGTGAGTTAACCCTGAAAACCCCTCAATATGCTCACCCACCTACGTTTCACAGTGGTTAAGATGCAATGATTGACACCCAGAACATCATATGAAATAAATCTTGGAATTAAACTATGTTGTACTGTGTACACAAATAAAAGGAAAACCGTAGAATTGAAAAAAAGCCAGTTAAAGTCTTCAAGTCAAAGAATTGCTCACAAAATCCTGGATTTACAAATTGTTTATACCAAACCACTTACTTGTTTATACCAAACCACTTACTGCTTACCACTTACTGCTACTGATTTGACTTTAAACAAGTTTCTTAACCTTTTCATCTTTAAAATGTGAATAATTCTTATTTTCCAGGGTTGTCAAAGATTAACTGTGTTACTGTACATAAAGAGCTTAAAGGCATATTTGACACAATGTAATGTAAGCACTATCTAACAGTTATATGTGGGGGAGAAAGGTGGAAAATATAAATTGCTCTGTAGAAAAATATAGGCTTCTTTTTTTCAACTTCTAAAACACTGATTCAGGACTTTTGCTCTACATGATAATGGTGAACTGTTCTAAGTGTCTGAATATTTGAAAAATGGGGAGGGGCTATTAATAGAAAAAATTTGCATAACATGAGATTGAAGAAAATGAAGCTAATGGGAGTTTGATGGGTGAGGATTAAATGAGAGAATAATTTATTGAGTCTTTAATCTATGCCAGGTTCTGTTTTATAAATGGCTTATTTTATTCAAAGCATGCAAAGTGTTGACTCAGAAAATCATAGTTATTATTAATGTAAAGATTGATAAATTATGGGACAGCTTGTCTAAGCAAGTTTTGGGGATAGTTTTTGAAAAACTTTAAAAATAATTATGTAGTTCAGTTTTTAGAATGTGTCAGATGACTTCTATTTTAAGAACAAGTTTGTTAAAATATTTTTTCACACAATTGTATTTTCTTTTCTTCTGTCATGAAGAGGCATTCACTGCCCATCCTGGGTAAGTGACTTGACTTCCTGTTAGTGTTGTTTCTTCATCCCTTAAAATATTCTTCTTTTCCTATGCCTATGTAAAGTCCAAACAACATTGACTGGCTCCCCTTGTCAATTAGTCCTGAATTGTTTCATTCAGAAATGGCTTTTCTCTGGAATTAATTCACTTGCTTTAGTTTTATGTTCCCCAAAGAAGTTTACTTAACAGAAGTTTACTTGAAGAGGAAAGTTATATCTTTTATTTGTAAAATCACCAAAATAACAATTTTACACAGTTCTTAGAACCCAGCAGACTGAATGAGTGAATGGATAATGTTAAATTCTTATACTAAATTCCAAAAAGAACATGGATCTTTAGATACCATTTGTTGTGCCAAGCAATAAATCACTACTCTTGGCATTAAATTATTGGTTAAAAAATAATAATGCTGTTACTATTTAAATATTTTAGAAATTAGTACTAAGTAAAAATGACTCCTCCAGATTTGTACTTAAGGCTTTGGATGATTTGGTCCTAACATTAAATTTGAATTCTTACTATGTATTTAAGGGACTATTTTACTTTTTCTAAATGGAGTAATGCTTCAGAAAGAAAATCACTATTGCAAAACCTTAGAAGTAGTTATACATAATTTCCCGATAAAAATATATTATCTTTTGGCAGTATATGACATTTGCAAAGTCCCCAGAGGAAAATATATGAGTATATTCACTCAAGGATCATCTATTACCTTCTAATTTTATGTACAATCCCTGTTCTAACAAAAATACTTAAGCACAATCTCTAAAGGATAAAAAAATCATGAAAATATATTGTTCTTTGTATATGTACAGTGATTTACACATAATTTTAACTATGAACAATGTGTATAGGGACTCTAAATCTATGCATTCTAACTTAAGGTTACATCACACAACAGGTTTTCATTAATAGGAAAATTCCCCGCAAGTGCAATACTTAGCCTTTCTTCTGCCCCCAAAATTGTGTTCCATTATCACTCTCATAAATATACATGCTGTCACACATTTCTAGATATAATAGCATCTAAGCCTTCCTATTAAGAAAGATTAGGACAATAATTATAAAATTATTTTGTTTGTTTTGTTTTGAATTTAGTGTTTCAAGGTTATTTCGCTTAGAGATATCATCAATTTATAAACTGTTTTAGCAAGTGAGGTGTGATTATCAGTGACACAAAAGTGAAGTGTTGCTACATCCTACACAGACCTTATACACTGCCCTATAAATTCTCTCCTGCAAGAATTGTCTCCACTCAAGATCTTTTGACATTTTTTATGGGTTACAGGTTTCCTAATTATGTAACAATTGATTTCATTAACAGGAGTTATAGATAGTTAACAATACACTGGACCTAAACAACATATGCACTTGAATAAGATTCTCTATTTGTCCTAGAGAACTAAAATTTAAGTGGAAAATTTCTCCACAAAAATGTGTTCTTGTTTTTGAATAAAATAGGCTCCAGCACAAATCTCTTCATTTTTCTAATCTTCAGCTCTCAGGATACTATTTCTTTGACTACTTCAAATGAGGAAACTTTTCAGCTCTGAAGAATTTGAACAATCCAGAGAGGGCTCTTATCCAGCAGAGTAGTGTAACTATTAGGAGCAAGGGCCCTTCGCAAATGCTTCACCTCATTTAACACTGACATCCAAAAGGGGAGAGAACTTCCAGAAGGTGATTACCTGTGTGATAACAGGAGGAAGGTGAAAGAGAGGAATGTTCTTTAAGGTTATTTATGAGATCAAGAGAACAAAACAAGGTCTTAGGTAGCCATGGGATTATTTACTGCTTGAACAAGTTAGTTAAGTTATCCATTAGGCAGAAGACACCGAGTGTAATTTTACTGCTTTAAACAGTAGTCTCTCTTTAGGACTGAAGATCTGAAATAGTATCATTCAGAACCAAAAGACCCAGGTATCACTTCAGTTTGACATTCTTAGAGTTTCACTGTTCTACAACTATCAATAAGGATGTATACCTTTTCTGCCTTCCTCTAAGAGTTATTGTTAATATGGAGCCTGTACATGTAAGTCACATCTAACAGGTGCTCCATATATAATTTAAAATAATGAACTTTGTTAAGGTTAGAGACTATAAATCTGTATTTTGTAGTTTTACTTTATTTTCAGATAAAATGTGCTTAAATTCATTTTTCAGGGTGCAATTTCTCTTACATTTATGTGATCTATAGAAGTTGCTGTATTTTTTATTCTATTGCCTCATGTCTTTCTCACTAGGAACTGTTCTGCCTTCAATTTTAACAATACTAACTCTTTGCACATCACTGGTCTCAGCCTACACACATTAAATAAATAAATGGGAACAACCATTAAGAAGGTAGACAAATTACTAGTATATGACATTGCCATATGTCTATGTTGGCAATGTACTCTGTGCAAATCTAAAAGAATGAATTAAAGTATTTTTAAGCAGACTGGAAGTTAAAGAATTTGTATGCCATGTTTTCTGCAGAAGAGTCAAATCTAGATTTAAGCATATTTCTTCTTAAACTAAATTAAAAAGAAATGACCTAATACAAACTAAAGGAAGTATTTATTGGATAAAACCATAGTAGGGCAGATTTAATTTCAAAACACTTAGAAAATCTAAAGAATAAATGTTTGACAATGAGAATATTTATAACACTCTACATTAGTCTAAAAACTTTAGTCTGGAGCAATTGTTTATGTCAACTCATAGCAGAAAGGATTGCAATGGAAGAATAAATATTTAAAATGATGAGGAAGGATCACCTGTGAATATGTCCATTTTCATTTTTTTTTTTTTTTACTGGGCCAAGTTATTAGAAACACAGTACCACTGCTACTAAAATAATTGCCCTTCAGAAACCAGTCAGCTCTGAAATGTGTGCTATATTACTGGTCAAATTCAGTCAAATGAATAGCCTTGTATCTATTAATATTTTTAAATTGATTACCCTGGTAATAATTACAATAGTCATACTGACTATGTTCATATAAGTTTTTTAAAACTACTATAAATGCTCATTGAATAAGTTCTCCTGTTACAATAAAGAATATATTCTAAAGAATATAATATACACATTCTTTTTATATATCATTTGGAAGAGACTGTCACATACCAGTGGGAAAAGCTTATGTATGTTTTAAATTTCAAATTTAAGTTTACTGGAATCTTACTCCAGTATTTTTTCATATACTAAGCTATGTTCAAAGAGAAAGTAAATTTCTTCTATTTTGCCCTTACTAGTCTTTTATACAATAGCTGTTGGACCGGTATGTTACTTAAACTCTCCCTGCCTCAGTATCCATATATATAACACAGGATAATAGTGGTAAGAGGCACAAAGAACTTTTGTGTGAATCAAATGAAGTAATATATATAAATAAAGATCTTAGAACAACCTCTGGCCATAAAAGATTATGATAATGGTTAATATTTATTAAGAATAATTTTCTTATCATTTTATTAAATCATTAAATTAAATGATTAACTTATTTTATCCATAAGCCAATCTTACAGCATGGTTACTGTTTTCATATCAAATTTAGTAGATTTTATAGTAAATATTCAATAATTCTTTTTATCATTTAACTTAGGTACCAATCTCCAAACTGAAAATGGAAACTAATCCAAGGTGAATTAGACTGGTATGAAAGCATTCTCATTGGAGGAAAAGTGTCATGGAAAGGTTATATCATGACTAATGTATATTAAAAACTAACTGACATCTGCACAGAAATGATCATGTGAACAACTTTCTCAAGTTTAACAAGGGATTTCATTCCTGAGATTCTTTGCTTTCTCTGTGTTGTGTTCCCTTCTTCTTCCCTCCTCCTTCTTCTTCTTCTTTTTGGTTGTTGTTCTCTTTTCATACCATTTCAGGAGAAGATTGGAAGATAAGAATCAAAGACCAAACATCACTGGGTGTCCTCTTTACCCCATATTCCAAAATGGCCAAGGCTGGTAAACAGTGGCTAGACTTAACAAATTCACCAATAAATTTATTCAAACCCAAAAGGTTTGTAGAAAAATATGTTTGGAGTTCAAATTAAAGATTTACAAGAAAAAATCAGTCTCTTAATTTAATTGATAAGGTATAATAAAAATTGACTGGGATATCTCAAACATTATATTATGGAAAGCAATTCAGAATGTCACTTCTTTTTTTTGGATCTATTGAATATATTTATTTACCCACCTATAGGAAGAACTTTGGAAGAAGGCTGTATCAAATTTAGTGATTTCTTCTAATATGAATTTAGAGGAAAATATCAGTTCAACTCCAAGGTAGTTAACTCTTGGATATCTGGCTCAATTTTACATAATTTATATATTTAATATCTGTCAAGAGCTGCCATATCCTCACTGTCATTAACCTCACAGACATCAATAATTAAGTGATCAGATAGCTCTCAGATCTAGACACTGGATATGACAGAAGAAGTTGTGTGCATATTTGTGAGTATAAAATAAACTCTGTTATTCCCAAAATAAATGAAAAGTTTGCATGAAACATACCATGCTTAATATACGACAATGCTTTCAATTTAAGCACGCATGAATTTGCATATTTCATGAAATAATGGACTGTGTTTTTTTAAATTTAAGAAATAAGTATGCAAAGTGCAACTAAGCCTGTAACAAACTCTTCAGAGGAATTTGACTTAAATATTAATGAGTGGCAGATATGCTCATAAAATAATTCTGCCCTTACAAATTAATATGAAGTACGATTATATGTAAAATTAAGTCCTACATCATTGTTAAAAAGCACTGGGCCTAAATTCCTGTTATGCATAAAATATAATTACTCATTTTAACAACTATTACATACACAGCACTTTGTAGAGCAAGCATACAAATGAAAAGACCTAACTGAAAGTTCTGAGATACATTTACTAAAGTCATTTAAACTATACTGAAAAAAATTTAAATGGCAAGATTAAAATACCTGCAATTTGTATTCTAAACTCTGTCCTGTGGTCATGAACATAGTTGTTTGTTTGTTTGTTTTTTTAAGATCTTATTTATTTATTTGAGAGAGAGTGAGAGCATGAGAGGGGAGGAGGTCAGAGGGAGAAGCAAACTCTCCATGGAGCTGGGATTCAGATGCGAGACTCCCAGGACTCTGGAATTGTGACCTAAGCCGAAGGCAGTCACTTAACCAACTGAGCCACCCTGGTGCCCCAACATAGATTTCTAAAACTTTTTTGAAGTGGTACCTAATACCTAAGACTGTCATAGAATTTTAATGGAAGAGACTTAAATCTTTCTTCTAATTAAGCATTACACATAAAATTTAGAAGAGATTATGTCCATAGATACCACTAAATATATAACCTAAAATAAAACATTCTAATTGTGATTGGAAACTTTGTGTAGTTTAATCATTCTTCAAAGTTTAGCAAAATTGTTTATTTCTGTTTTGATAATAAATGGAGTGTTGTTTAGTTCCCTCCTTCCTCCTTTGTCCCGCCCTCCACATAAAATCCCCTTTTCCACATTCTTCCCTATTAGCTGTCATTCACCGAGTTCAGATTGCCTAGCAAGAGAACATGTCAAGAAAATAACAAAGAACAAACTTATTTTCTCAAGGCTAAGGCTACAGCTCAGCACCAGAAATGTTAATATCTGCCTCTCCATTTTGTTCACTGACTCATAACTGTCTTTTCTTTAACTTTAATATGAAAGAAACTTTAAGTATTTTTTACCTGTAAGATTTTCTGTTGACAGAAGTATAACAGGGGAGAAAAAGTCTCAAAATAAGCTTTTACCAAAGAAGAATTTAAAAACTTGCTTTTTATGGAAAAAAAAAAAAAACTCACCATAAAAGTGAGAGTAAATGAATCAAAGTCTCAGTTAAGTCTTCTCTTATAGTAAGAGAGTCTCAAATTGGATTCAACCAACTATGAATTGGATGACCCTGGACAATTTACTTAACTCTCACCGAGTCTTGGTTTATACTTCTGTAAAAAATATCTTTACTTATGGTTTACTCTTAATCTCACAAAACCAACTGAGGGTTGCTGGGGGGAGGGGGTTTGGGAGAAGGGGTGGGATTATGGACATTGGGGAGGGTATGTCTTTTGGTGAGTGCTGTGAAGTGTGTAAACCTGGTGATTCACAGACCTGTACCCCTGGGGATAAAAATATATGTTTATAAAAAATAAAAAATTAAAATAAAAATATCTTTACTGATCATCTTTCTTATAGAATTGCAATGAAAGTGAAAGAACATCTGACAAGAAAAGTTCTTAGCATGGTACCCAGCAGAGAGAATCAATATGTTATCCTTGCTTATACAATTGACACTTTTCAAGATTTACCTAATTTGAAATGATAGTTAGTGAAACCAAGAGAAATAAAGAAGTCACCAAACTTAAAGACATTCTTAACTGAGAGGAAAAATAACCACTAAATAACTGCAGTGTATACCATATTAACCTAAAGTTAGGGGGAAAAAAAGATAATTTATTGATAGGGTGATTTTGTTTTTTAATTAGCATTTTAATTAGAATAAAAAATCTTATGCAAGTTTACTATGACAACAGTAATAGCTATTAATAGAATTTTAATCAAGCAATAACAATTTTGAATATCATTTCAGAATATGTATGTGATTTAACTGACTGCTTATTAGTTATGTCATCTTATGTTAATAGAGACCTATTATTTTTCTTTTTTTAGTTATAGCTCACTTTATGGATTTCAAAATTTTAATTACATTTTTCTCTTTAAAAACATCAACAATATATAAGAAGATGCCACATTTTTGTGAATACTTTAGGAGCTGTGTGTGTTTCTTTTTTAAAATTCCTTTTTTCTGACTTTGAAAATAAAATAACATAATCATAATACAAATTTCCAAATGTTAAAGAAATATGTACCATTAAGTTGAAGTCTTTTTTTACCTCCATTCTCTAGAGAAACCTCCATCGATTTTATCATTAATATTACTTAAATTATTTTTATACATACTAACATGGCTTGGTTTTGCTTATTCATATTTTAGCACCATGTAAAACAGCTGAAGTAGAATAGTCAGGATTTATTCATCTAATATTAAATAAAGTTTTGCTATCTAACACTTTTCTCATTGGAAAATTCTAAAAAGTGGACTCTGTGATAATCTCCTTTTCCTATCACTAATCCAAGAAAATGTCATATACTTTCCCTTACACTAAATTTAGGTGTAGCAGATATTCAGGATCCTAGGTTTGGCATTAAAAATGTGAGTGTATTTTACTTCAGTGTGTCCTTGTTGGTGTTTTGTTTATTATTTTTTGTAAGACATTAGCTGTGTAATTTATACTTCACTTTACTTAATACTCATTGTAGTAACATGAATGAACAAAAGAATAAACAATCCTGTGGACTGATCAGAAGCCCCTTTCTCCTCTTACATAGATTAACAGAGCTTTTACTTTATCTTACTTCCTTGAGGTACCATGTGATTTGCAGCAATACTCTAGTCTAGGCAGTGATAGATGGAAACTCTACCCAGAGGGTCAGGATTACATCAGTTTGCAACTGACAAACTCATTTCCTGACTTCTCTTGAGACACTAATAAGGCCTTGAATCAAAGGTCCAGTGTAATTACCATGTGTATTTCAGATTAAATAAATGTGATAAAAGCTTCCATCTGGCTGTTGATCAAACATGTGGGGAGATGCTGATTTCCAGTGACATATTGCAATATGCCTATTGTAACAGTCCCTGATGCCTTCCTGTAAATTACTTACATTTGGGATTACTTGATTTAGGCAGACAGAAATATTACTCACTTCTTAAGTGCTGCTCAATGGGAGTTTGCAAGATGTAGTCTAATCTTACACTTGTTAAGGAAGACATTAAGAAATAATGGAGCCATGTTTGTTTTACTAAATGACAGTTCTGCTCAAACTACTTGAAAAAGGCAAACTTAATTTCATATCAACCAGGAACTTGATGTTCTTGATGACAGAAGACTACATATAAAGGAATTGGAAATTAAGATACTAGATAAATGGTTGATTGTATTAGAGAATGCCCAAATTTTGATAAATGAATGAAATCTCGATATTTACTTTAGCAAACAACCTCTATAGCATAGTAGAAATATTGAGAGCTAAGTGAATTTTTGGTAAAAAATTTCAGAGATGTTTTGTCAGTCAATGTTATCATGAAGATATTTATGCCTTAAAGGGGGGAAAAAAAGCAATGCACTGGCTTCTGATTGTAGGAATACTGAAATGAATTTTTGGGGGGTTTTGGTTATTTTGGAATAAAGTAAAAATAAAAAAGCTGTCATTTGCCTGTGAGGAAAAATTCACAGTTCATTCCTGGTATTTATATGAAGGTAAAAGACTGCAGGTATCATCAAAGGACTCAGGATTTTTCAATCATGGCACTAGTGACAATTTGAGCTGGGTAAATTTTGTGTGTGTGTGGGGTTCTGTTCTGTGCTTGGCCTCTACCCAGTAGATACTGGACTCCCCAACATGGTTACAATGAAAAATGTCCCCAGACAATTGTCAAATAATTCCCTATGGGGCCAAACCTCTGGTGGTGGTTCAGAACCAGTCATCTAGGTAAGTTTACTTAATAGATGCAGAAGGTATACGGAGGGTAAGTTAAAAAAGAAAAGAAAAGACAATTATCAACTATTACGCCCCTTAACACTTATGTAGTGTTGCATAGATTTGTGTAGTATAGCACAGCTATTACATATGTTAAAAATAAAGCCTCACACTTGAAAAAACTACCAAATATTAGAAAAATATGCTTATAAAAGTTCAGATGTAAACAAAGTATTCAATCAGGGTGTGTATAGGGAGGCTAAAGAAAAAAAGAAAAACTAATATAATCTAGGTTAACTAGTTACATACACATAGAATGTTATGGTAGAAAACTGGCTTTTTATAAATTTTTAATACAATGGTTTTTAATATGAATTTATTGAACTGAACTGTACTACATTCATTGCGTTAGGTTGAATCTTGAGCAAGAAAATGAGGCTAGACAGAATAGCATAATGGCTGCGAGGGTGGGTTCTGAACTTGAATATTCTGAGTCAGAATTCGACCTTGTCACTTTTAAGCTCTGACTTAGGACAAGTAAGAGCATCTCTGTGTCTGAGACTCCTCACGTATAAAATGAGGACAACAATAGTATTTACTCTGAAGGGTTACTGTAAGAATTTAATAGTCTTACCTATATAAAACACTTAATAGTGCCTCGGCACATTGAAAGAAATATATATATATATTTATACACACACAAACATATGTGTAAATATATGTATATATATAAATACTATTGTATGAATATATTAATATTATATAGTATTATATAATATAGTATTATATATCTTATATGTTATATAGTATATTATTATATTATAATTATATTACCATGTTATTGTATTATATTTTATGTTATATCATGAATTACAATTATATGATTAATATAATTATTAAGTATTATGTATTATTATAGCTTTTTAAAATATAAAGCAGTTCAATTTAGCAGCGTATTATGATAAATTCCAGGGCAGTTGAGAATTGGCTTATGAATTCATTCACAACTGTTTTCAATAACTCAGAATCCCTGCAAATTGAAAAGGAGCCATTAAAATGCCAGCCTTTATAAAAGAAAAAAGGAAAGGATGATTCTAGAGATTAAAGACCAATATATTTATCTTCAAATTCCAGAAACAATGGTAGAACAAATTAGCCAATCAATTTAAATCACTAGCAGCTTGTTAGCCATCCTCCCCACTCCTAATGATGACAGTTCCTATGGAAATAATAAGTATATTTTTTGCACATATATGTACTCTTTCATGAACTTAATACAGCTGTAGAGCCTAAGAAGGGCATATTGCTCTTCTACCTTCTAGATTTTCTTTCTAAAATGTTTATTCTCTCTAATTTCCAAATATCTGTTGCTAGAGGCAGGAAAGTATAATGGAAATCTCATACAAGTATAGGTAGAATCTCACCTGGCAATTAACTAACTTTATAGCCTTAGGCAAATTGCTTAACAATGTTGTGATCTGTGACATCTAATTCTGAGACTGAATGAGGTGGGGGAGGGGGAGATGAAGAGGAGGTAGATGCCAACTGAACTATGTTAATTAAGTTAAATCATGAAAAGTGGTCATTCCTATTGGTCCTACTCTAACTTGGAAAGGAAATCATAGAATTTAGAATTATAAGACATTTTTATTGAATATATTTTGGAAAACCAGGCCATGGACATGCTTGTGAGGAGGAAATGAGGGGAACAACTATAACTGAAATCAGGGTATGGTCAAGTAGGACAAGTTTCAAAGGATATAGCCAGCATAAGTATTAACTGGAATCGAGAGGACAATGTCCAAAGAATCCAGATTAAGATAGACTGAGTCTAAAGACTAATTGTCATTGGGTCAGCAAGAGCTTCAGAGACAAGCAAAAAACAAAACAAAACAACAACAGGAAACACACCACCACCACCAAGAACATAAAGAACCCTATAACCTTATATACCTTCTTGGGCAAGAATTTCTCCCATAACCTCTAAGAGGCAATTGAAGCTCTTTACTCTCAGGGTCCAGCTATCTTGATTGTCTTTATTTTTTAGAGGTCTCTGTTGGTTAAAAGACCTCACTCATTGTATTTAATACATGTTAATAAAAAGCTGAGAAAACAATGTAGCTTTCTGTTTTTCTAAAACTAACTTTTGTTTTGCATTAGGGAAAAAAAAACATAGTCTAATAAAAACCTCAGTCTTGGGACGCCTGGGTGGCTCGATGGGTTAAAGCATCTGCCTTCGGCTCAGGTCATGATCCCAGGGTCCTGGGATGGAGCCCTGCATCGGGCCCTCTGCTCAGCAGGGAGCCTGCTTCCCTCTCTCTCTCTCTCTCTGCCTGCCTCTCTGCCTACTTGGGATCTCTGTCAAATAAATAAATAAAAATCTTTAAAACAAAACAAACAAACAAACAAACAAAAACACCTTAGTCTTAGGTTACTTCTTTCTAGTAGTTTTGGAAGTATATGTTCAGCATATGGTATATTTTACTTCAGTTTCTGTCTAAATGAATTCTAACAAGAATGTAATTTTTTTAAACCTTAAGAAGAAATAAGTAAAAGACATTTCTAAGAACTTTGCAATAATTCATCGTCCATTTAAAGTCTAGTCTCCTGAGTTGTGCTTATGTGTTGTAAATGTCTTTTTGTAGAATCTAGCTATAGAAATTCCATCTCTCTTCATACCTTATTTGATACATTTAGGTGTCCATGTTCACATTACCATTCTCCTTCCATTATAGTTTACCTCGCTCTTTTTCTCTCTAAAAGGCATTGCTGTAATCTCCAAAGTGTTAAATTGCATGTGGAGAAGAACCATAATTATTTTTTTCTTAATATATAATCTATGACAGGCAATGCATAAGCTGTAATAAGTATTGCCAACCTGGGAGTGGCTGAGTGAGTTAACCCTTTGCCTTCAGCTCAGGTCATGATCTAGGGGTCCTGGGATCAAGCCCTGCATTGAGCTCTCTGCTCAGCAGGGAGCCTGCTTCCCCCCCCCCCTCTCTGCCTGCCTCTCTGCCTGTTTCTCTGCCTACCTGTGATCTCTCTCTCTCTCTCTCTGTCAAATAAATAAATGAATAAAATCTTAAAAAAAAAAAATTGCCAGCCCTTCTTCTTGTACTTATGGCTTCATGTTACATGCTGTTAAGTTTGTGCTTAACAAAAGTAGTGGCAATGGGAACAGGGTGGAAGTTAAACCATTAAATTAACTAGTTGTTAGAGAAAATGGAAACCAATAAATAATTATACCAAAACACATGTACACAGTATTGTTTGGAAGAGAACAACTTTATCATCAAATTAAAATTTGCCTATTAAATGTATAAGCAGCAGGAACAAAGAAGTTAGTCCTCTCAGAAAAGACTAGTAATTAACAGCAAAGAGATGAATCAAGAACATTAACAGAAATAGCCACAAGTGGCCAAAAAAACTGTAGTTATGATTTTGGTGAAGGGACTAGAACAGTGAAGACTGATGTTAGAAAGAACCAAGTATTGTATATTTGGTCCAGTATTAAAAGAAAAATAATGTATTACCATTAAAAGGAGGATTTTTAAATTTATTCACTGTTATTTACTCTAACAATATTTATAGAGAACCTAACTTGTATCAGACAACATGTTTGGCCTGTGACATACACTATACAGTTCCTACAATTAATAATGATAATATTAGCAAGACAGCAGCTATTTGAGTACTTAATATCTGCCAAACACTAAGCCAAATAAACTACATATTTTCTCTTTTAGAACATTTGTATGCAGTTTTATTACTATTTATTTTTGAAAGAATTTTATTTATTTATTTGACAGAGGGGAAAAGATCGCAGGTAGGCAGAGAGGCATACAGAGAGGGAGAAGCAGGTTCCCTGCCAAGCAGAGAGCCCGATGCAGGCCTCGATCCCAAGACTCTGAGATCATGACCTAAGCCGAAGGCAGAGGCTTAACCCACTAAGCCACCCAGGAGCCCTTATTATTTTTATTTTTCAAATGAAAAACTTGAAATAGCAGATAACTGAGATGGGAACATAAACAAATATGCAAGGGATTACAATGAGAAGACAAATAGAAGCAACAGAACAAATAACTAAGTCATCCTAGAGAGACTGTGAAATGCTGCTTGGATATTTTTTAAGGTAAATTTTTAAGAAATAGAATGCAGGAGGTATGAAGAGAGAAATTAGAATATTAGCATCAGGGAGAGCTACAGATAAAACGTTCAGATTTTAAGAGAAACCATGATCTATTTGGAAGGATCCAAGTAGTTTAGAATATCTAGAATATAAAACATGAATTTGTTACGACAAGAAATGAACAGAGGACATGTTATGACTTTGTACGCCACATTAAAGAATTTGGATTTTATTCCATGACACTAGAAAATCTTCATAATTGAAATCTAAACACTATTTTGTCTACAATATGGAGACTAGCTTAGAAGAGCAAAAGCGGGGCATGGAGGTCATGTAGAAGGTTTTTCTAGTCTCACCTAGAAGTAAAGAAGACCTGAAATTAAATAGTGGTGCTAGAGGGAGGAGTCAAGATGGCGGAGAAGTAGCAGGCTGAGACTACTTCAGCTAGCCGGAGATCAGCTAGATAGCTTATCTAAAGATTGCAAACACCTGAAAACC
>NC_081558.1:180730232-180791277 GCF_022355385.1 Mustela nigripes
TACCTATTTCTATGCAATTTCTAAATGCATTCTCCAAATAAACTCTCAGAAACACTAAAAAAAAAAAAAAATAGTGGTGCTAGAAGTAGAGAGAAGTTAAAGTATTGGCTTGGATATTAAAGAAAAAGGATTAATAAGATTTAATGTCTGGTGATAAAGAGAAAGGTGTTACCATTCAGTGACAGATAATAGAAGCAGTGGAGTTAGTTTGTGGCAGGATTAATGAGTTTGTTTTAATGTGACATAACTCTGTGTAGAATAAAGTAGACCCCATTTGGCAAGTGAATATACAAAACTGGAGCTCAACTGAAAATTCTATATTGGAGGTAGACTTAAGAATAATCAGTATAGGGATTCTCATTGGAGCTACTAAACTAGATGAGATCCTCAAGAGGTGAAAAGAAGACAAGAATAGATCTTTTAAAAAACAAACTATATACTAAACTATATACTAGTATATTTAATAATGCCACTGACCATTATGCATCTGCCTTCAGCTCATGTCATGATCTTAAAGTCTTTGGATGGAGCTTGGTGGCATTGGGCTCCCTTCTCAGTGGGGAGTCTACTTCTTCCACTTCCTCTCCAACCCCCCCATCTGCTTGTGCTCTATCTTTTGCATGCTCTCTCTTGTGTATGCTCAGTCTCTCTCTCAAATAGATAACTAAAATCTTAAAAAAAAAAAAAAGTCACTGAGAGATCAGTTAAAAAAAACTTCCCAAACTTATGTATAGACACTCATCAACTGTTGGTGAAGAGAATACCAGGAAAAAAATAGATCTTTCTGGATCGTCAACTAACCAATGATTCAGAAGAAAGAACATGGTGTTATTTATTAAAATGTAATAAAAAACAAATCTTCAAGAGAACATTTCATTATTACAAGACTTTTAGCCTAATACATGTGTATATACTTAGATAGAAAAGTTTGTACATAGGTAGATACTTGGGCATCACACCACAGAACCAACTCATGTATCAAAATCAACGAGGACTCACATGGTCCTAGAAGTTATGGTCCTTATCTTACAGTACTTGTCAAACTTTTCTACCCAAATTGAATCACTGAGTTCAGGGATGAGTGTAAGGTGAAGAGGTTTGCACTGAAAGAGTAGAAAGAAAAAATAAAATGGCAGCAGGATGTAAGGAATGAAAGATTCAAAAGATGGATTTGGGGGGGAGGGGGAGATTTTTGGTTTTAGTGAGAGATCAGATCCAATAAAGAAAAAAGAGATTCATATAGCATGACCTTAAATACAAAGAAATAAATCTTTTGTCTAAAAATCTCAATATTTTCAGGAAAATAGGAAGAGGTAATCTGTAGAGAATGAGAAAGATAAGTTAATTTTAAGGGATTTGGGGGAAAGAGCTCTCAATTTCATACAAACTGTAGTTAGCTCTGCAAAATATTTCAATAGGTTTAATTGCTCAGTTAGAATTTTGTAAAATTCTAAGTTCTACATGTAAAGTTGACTGCATTGGGGCTTCGTTTCAAAGCATACCTCCTAAAACAGTAATTGACTGGATATCATCTTTTGGTCACATCTGAATTATCATTTGAATTATTTGATAACACATTTTTATCATTTATAATTACAAGTATAGAGTTAAAACAATTCTGTCTTATGTTTTTACTACAAGGATATATATATAGTTCATTGACTTTAATTTCCTCAAAGCTATTAATATACTTTATAGCTACAAAGAAAAGGCACATCTGAAATGCATTAAAAAGTTTCCTTTTAGTTATTGCTGTCAGCCACATTTTATTATAGCAATTGGTAAGACAAGGAAGAACCTTTTATCCTTTAAAAGCCTAGTTTATATTTTATAGCATTGTTTACTAAATGCTTAATGTCTATTCTAGCCATAACACAGATGTCCTTTGAAACACCAGCTGTTTTAAAACTTTATGTACCTGTTTGATAACTGGCAGACAAATTACTAACATTTTTATTCAGAAAAAAATAATGGCCTGCTATGCCTCAAACTGAATGATAGGGATATTTGAGCTTTGTCTGGGAAATACATGAAAACCATAATGGCATGGCACTTGCATGTTGCTCCTTTGGCTGGTGAATTTTTATCAATGACCATCTCCAAATTATAAATTCAGTCAAAATCAATATCCATGAAGGAATGGTTATCCATACAACAGATAGAGAGGAAAAAATATCTAAGTTAACAAATTATTTACATTTACTTTTTTTTATCAACCAACACCTTCCCTCTTCATAGGTGTCATTTATCATTATAATTTTCTCCTCTATTATTTAAGAAATTGCCCACAGTAAGTTTTCTGCTGTGATTTATGGTAATTTATGATTTTTCTAGTTCAATTATGTATATCTTTGCTTTATTATTTTAATTAAAATGTTCATTCAATATGCCTAGAAGGATATTTACACGAATACCATAATTTTTGTTTTATTGACCACTTCATTAATTGAATGCATTTTTTAAAGATTTGAAATCCAAAATACTAGTTTCTCCATGTAATTTTTAAAATAAATGATTATCTTGTGTATTAGATCATAAACTAGCAGACACCTATTCGTTCATTCATTCATTGATTCATTCATTCATAAATACCTGTTATATGCAAGACCCTGTGCTAGGTTTAAGGTCAGAGAAGTCATAGTCTCAACACTTATAGCATTTACTTCATATATTCAGTTTTACCAACTGTGGACAATATGATAAAATTGGGTTTCTAGGCTTACAGAGCAGGTGCTCAGTGACTAAACTCTTGCTCACCTGTGTGGTCAAATCTGAAAGCCAGTCAACCAATCCCTTTGACATTGGTATTTAATTACCACTTCATGTGATATGGATGAATGTCCCAAGGAATAGTAAACAGGAAATTCTTTGGCAGTAAAGCACAGTAAATCATAAATATTACAATATGAAAGAGAGTTCCATTGAATTTTAGAGCTAGAAATGTCCTTAGGGGCCCTAGAGGTTTATCCTGAAAAAAGAAAAAAAAATAAAATTGGTTCTTTTTGTCAGTGGTTCCCAGATCTCAACAGCAATATTTTCTCCTCTTTCTTTATACTCTAAGACCATTCAAATCTTCTCTCTCACAATGCCTACAAATAACAACTCTAAATTCAAATAGATATCATTAAACTCAGGGCAGGTATGTATTCTCTGTCTTCAGGTTTCAAACCATTACAATAGAATTTTAACCTGGCTTTCATCTCCCACTAGTAAAATAACACCCTCTCAAAGCTCTTTGTGGATTAGCTAGTCCAAAGCAAGTGGTATTTCCTAACCCTTATCCATTAAACTTCTCCATATTATTTTTAAGTTTTCTTGTTCCTTGAACTTACAGATTCCTGCCTTATTTTAAATTACATTTTATCAATCAGATTATGTTCTTTTGTCTTTCTCTTCTGCCTACTTTCTCAAAGTAATTCTTAAGAATTTAACTTCAATAAATTCTTTCTCTTGGCAATGTTATCTTTAAGACTGTAGATACGATGTTGTTGACTCCCATAATAATTTACTTCTCCAAAGTCTAAAAGCCAGTCTCAACTATCAGTATAATGCTGGACATTTTCCTGTGAGATATTCCATGGAATGTTAATATCCAACAAAGAGTAGTGAATATAGCTGTGATCTAGGAGCCAGAAGTTTAAAATCCTTCTATTAGCTGAGAGAAAATGTACAAGTCACGTATCCTCTTAATCTTTATTTACTTGTTAATGAGCTGGTAAATTGAGACAAAAAACAAAACAAACAAACAAAAACAAAACAACAACAACAACAAAAAGCCATTTCCCTACTCCCATTTACTCCAGGCCCAGGAAAAAGATGAAATTGCTCAGAATAAAATGCAAAGCACTATTTAAATATTTTTCCAAAATAACTCCTTTTATTACACTCTCCCTTACTTCTTCTCACCTATTTTCTTTTTTTAAAGATTTTATTTATTTATCAGAGATGGGTGGGGGGGAGAGCGAGCACAGGCAGACAGAATGGCAGGCAGAGGCAGAGGGAGAAGCAGGCTCCCTGCTGAGCAAGAAGCCCGATGCGGGACTCTATCCCAGGACGCTGGGATCATGACCTGAGCCGAAGGCAGCTGCTTAACCAACTGAGCCACCCAGGCGTCCCTCACCTATTTTCTTAAACATTCTTTTCCTTTGCCTCCCACAAATAATAACCTATTAAATCTTGCCAATTTATTTCCATATTATCACCATTAGACACTTTTTTTCTTTGACTTGAACAATCATCTCTTAGATCATCTCTCAGGCTCTAGACTCTCTTCATTCTCTTTTGTTCAAAGGCCAAATACAACGTTAATGCGCTCAAAGAACATTTATGATCATATTGCTCTTCCATCCAAAACTGTTCTCCTCATCCAGTAAATTAACTATCTCTTTTTGGCATGACGTTTAGACTCAGCACAAGAACGTTCCTATCCCACACTCTCTGGGTTTATTTCCCTCTACTTGATGTCAAAGCTTTTCTCTTCTAGTCTAGCTGGGGGATTTTGCCTTCTGGTTCTGTTTTCATGTTTTTCACTTTGGCTTCCACAGATCATGTATACCTATCTATTGTACCTAGACCAATTGTAGTTGTACATACTCCATTAATCTTTCCTTTATGTCTCCAGGTGGAAATCATGCTATAAAAGAGCAGACATTAATGCACTGGAGCATTTTACTAGGTATTATAGGTACACTCTATAAAATAATCTGAGATAAGTAAGATATTATCATCCCATTTTACAGATGAAAATACTATTAAAAATTTTTATAACTTGCTCATTCAACTAGACCATAAAAGTCAAGATGTTATTCACTGTGTCAGGCTTCAAATCTGATATTCTGTTTCTTTTCTAGAAGTTGTTTTAAAACCATTTAATAGATTTAAAAATACCAGGAGGAAGTTTAGGATACACAGAAGGAATAAGAAGAAGTGAAATATGCCAGTTAGTTATAAGCCTCACTACCCTGTCTTCAAAGAGAAGCTATTCTCATAAAGGGGAGAAGGAGGGTAAAAAAGAAAATATATTCTGGAAAATATTTTAGAGAAACAGTTCCCATTTTTGTATGACCTACTATGTATTTTATAAATATTTATCTTATGACTGTTGGTATTTTAAAATGCTCTTTTAGGGGCTCCTGGGTGGCTCAGTGGGTTAAGCCTCTGCCTTTGGCTCAGGTCATGGTCTCAGGGTTCTGGGATAGAGCCCCGCATTGGGCTCTCTGCTCAGCAGGGATCCTGCTCCCCCCCCCTGCCTACTTGCGATCTCTGTCAAATAAAATGCTCTTTTATAGAAATTTATAACCATTCTTCTCATTATTAGATTAGAAACTATTTGGAAGTAATCAATGCCACCTTAGTAATTTTTGCATTGTTCATAATATTGTTAACTCAAATATTTATTAAATCAATAAATGAGTCTACCTTTACATGTCACTATATAATATTAAACAAAGGGATTATGTAAACTCAAATAATGTCATCCTTCATTTTTTCCACACAGCTCTGTAGGTTGCAGTTGCTTCTTCACATCCATTTACATAAGTCAATCATAAACTTTATTTTGCTACTGAAAATAGAGTATAAAACTCAGACTTTATATGAAGTTAATTAAATGAAGTTTAACTCAAAGTCACACAGAATTTCTAGAAAAGAAATTCACAATACAGTAGCTAGATATTAACTTGTCAAAATGGACTGTAAGTTCATTGCTCCAAGTGGAATCAGAATTTCCTAATATCAGTTAGAAGGGATGATCTATATCCTGGATCATTGGGACCTCCATATATGACAATATGGATATTTACTGAACTGATTTGAATTGCTAAGGAGAGAACAAGTATTCACTTTCTCGTATATACCTGAAGCCTGGCCTAGTATTTAGTTCATGTAGATCCTTTCATTAAAGTTTTTGGAATTAATTCTCTTCGTGATCTTATAAAAAGCAGTAACTTTAAATTTGGGAGAAGAAAGTCCAAATTTAAAAACTGTATAGCAAAAACATTTAAAAATAATTTTCAAAGAACCATGTTCAATTCTATATTTAATATGCTAAAATCATTCAAAGATAACTTTTATCCTCAAGATATTCCCATAAACATGATGAGTCATTTCAGTAGGCTATGCCTCATGGAGCATTTTAAATAAACTTGAAAATCAATTATAAGGAAATGGATGTTTTGATGCTGGTGGCAACATCAAAACAAACAAACAGACAAAAACCAAACCAAAAACAAAACCCTCATACTTCCTATGACAATACTGATCTAATTAGGAACAGCTATGCATTGAAAAGGTGTGTCCTAAAATGATTTATGATAAAATATACAGAGAAAATGGATGAAAAACTATCATCGCTCTACTATTGTGAGTTCTTTCTACCCTTCCCCCACCGACACACATACACACACACACACACACACACACACACACACATACACTTTACCTTGCATTTTAAATAATATTACACCATGGGAAATATACATGGCATACATTGATGGCCTGCTACTTTAAATTCAGAAGAAAGAATTCTATTGCATTTAAATATTTCTGGGTTATCCAAGAAGACCTGAGGGCAAACTAATACTTTGGGAAGAAAAGTGAAATGTGCAGTAAGGTGAGGGAACTACATTGAGAAATGTAATTGAAAACTCTCTAAACACATTTAAAGGTGATTTGTGACCAATTCTTTTCCTAGAATTAGTATTAATTCAACCTCTCTCTCTCTCTCTCGCTCTCTCTCTCTCTTTTTTTTTCCTTAGAGCTGAGTCAGAATTCTATTGTTCCTCTGAATTTTTATTTTTTTTTAGTACTATATATCTAATATCCTGTTGAGAAGAATCTATCAAAGGCCATGTTCTCCTCTTGCAAGACATTCTCATTGTTTACAAGCTCTACTACAAGGTCCTTGCTTAACAAAGTGAACCATAAGAATACACATATTTGAACGAAGGTTTATAATTGTAATATTTTGATTTCATATCAAACCAAATTTAGGGAGCATCTACTTCTTTCTAGTCACTGAGAAAAAGTTAAGTAGCTTATAGTCTTGCACTAGAATCTGGTAGACCAAGAATAATCAAAACACCGTGGCTAAATGTAAATCCTCTCTGCTAACAAGTTGTATGAAAACAAAGAAGATGTGGTATATATACACAATGGAATACTATGCAGCCATCAAAAGAAATGAAATCTTGCCATTTGCGACAACATGGATGGAACTAGAGCGTCTCATGCTTAGCGAAATAAGTCAAGCAGAGAAAGACAACTATCATATGATCTCCCTGATATGAGGAAGTGGTGATGCAACATGGGGGCTTAAGTGGGTAGGAGAAGAATCAATGAAACAAGATGGGATTGGGAGGGAGACAAACCATGAGTGACTCTTAATCTCACAAAACAAATTGAGGGTTGCTGGGGGGAGGGGGCTTGGGAGAAGGGGGTGGGATTATGGACATTGGGGAGGGTATGTGCTTTGGTGAGTGCTGTGAAGTGTGTAAACCTGGTGATTCACAGACCTGTACCCCTGGGGATAAAAATATATGTTTATAAAAAATAAAAAATTTAAAAAAACATACAAAATGAGAATAGAAGAGGTATATCAGAGGAACTGACATTTTTAGGAGATTTTTGAAGTATAAGTAGAAATGTTCCTGGTGGCAGGTTGGGGAAAAAGACATACCCAGTAGCATTTAAGAATTCATGTAATGTCCAACAAAATTATCAATGAAAGATGCCTGTAAGACAGTGATAGTATCTGAGATCACGGAAGACCTTAGTTTCAATAGACTTTTTTATTGCTTACACCATGGTTTCATTTGGTCCTCACAAAACACCCTGAGAAAGTGGTATGGGTATGGTTATCTCTAATTTATCAAGCTCAGGGAAAATCATGAAAATATACAACAAACAAATAGCATAATTGGGGCTAAAACCTTGGGTGTCTTGGGGGCAAGATGGTGGAGAAGTAGGAGACCTGTTTCAACTGGTACCCTAAAGTTAGCTAATTATCTACCAGAACACTCTGAACACCCATGAAATCAGCATGAGATGTGGGATTATACACTTCTGGATCTCTACAGGGACAGAAAACTCCAGTGAAGAGGTAAAACATACTGGGAATGATTAGACTGATATCAGAGGATAAACAGAAGGGGGAGAGAGCCACCAGAAGTGACCCATTGGAAAGTAATACCCCAATACGAGAGTGCCCTGTGATTGGGGACCAGCATTAACTTGTTAAAACCACTCAAAGAGCAAAAGATCTTAAGGGGCAACTGGTGGAATCCGGCAGTCATGGGCACGAGCCTAAGTCCACAGACCCAGGATGGCCACCTCTGGCGAAGACCCATGCCAGAGAGAATATGGTGAAGGCTCCAGGCTGTGGTCCCTGAGCCCCAGGTTTCTGCTGCTTGCGCAAGCTCTGGGCTAGGCATGTTCCCGCTGGTGCACATGAGAGAATCTAGTGTGGATGCCAGCCAGTGGTCTCTAGAACCACAGCCTTTTGCACTCTGCATGTGCACTACATGGCCAGGGTCTGAGCCATGCTCCCCGCTTTCACATGAGAGAGCTCTGTGTGGGACTAGCCAGTGGTTTCTAGAACTGGTGGAGAGTCTGAACACTCCCAGCCCAGGCTGGAAAATCTCAGTGTGCTATCTCTGGTTGGGATCATTCTGGTGGCCTGGACCCCAGACAGCAGTCCCAGCAAAGGCAGCCACTGGAAGTGGGCTTCCTGGAACAATATCGGTCATGGTTTTAGTGGCATGGGGTGCAGGGACAAGCGGCCACTTTGGGTGACACCTGAGACTGTGGCTGGGGGGTACGAACTGCCTGGAGGTTGCACAGCTCAGCAGAGTTTACAGAGGGGGAGTCTGTGTGCTCTGAATCACCTAGAGGGGAGCAGATTGAGGCTTCTTCCTGAGACAGAGGTCTGGGTACAGTTTGCTTTCCACTAAACCTCCAAAAAGCCACAAGAAGTTTCTGAAGAACAAAACCTCCAGAGAACGAAAACCTGAAAAACCGGTTTCCACAGAGATCAGCCCCTTGAGAGGGGGCAGGAGGACTCAACCCAAGCAAGAGGGACTGAAAAATGACAATGGCAGCCCCCTTCCCCAGAAAGCCAGCCAAAAGAACGAGAGGACAAACACCACAGCATCCCCATAAAACTGCAAAACCCCATTATCAGGGGAGAACAAGATAGTAAGCTACCAGTATTGCCCTAAAACCTGTATATTTCATAGATACAACTTTTATTTTTAATTAGTTCTCACTATTCTTGTTCTTTTAAAAATTTTTAACCTCTTTATCATTATGAGAGGTTCAGTACAACAAATTCCATAATAACCTTTTTTTCCATAATAACTTTTTAACTTGAAATTTTTTCATACATACACCTGTGTTTTTCTTTTGCTTTTCTATTTTTTTAAATATACATACAGATAGAAGCTTTCCCTAATCAATACTACCCCTATATATAAACCAGTTTTAATCTCCCTTTATCTCTGGAAAGTTGAATCCTTTATCAAGATATACCCAGAAAGAATCAAAATAATCTTCCTCACCCACATTGAGGATTTATAACCACCCTCCTATCTTTTTCTTCTGTCAGTGCTTCTGTGTATTTGTTTTTGTTCTGGTATTGTATAAATTTTATACTTGAGGTTCATTTTTGCTGGGTTCTCCCCCCCCCCCCCCTTGTCATTTACTTTTGTCAGTCATTTTTTTTTTTGTCTGTTTTTGTTTGTATACCTAATCTTACCTTTGGGGCCCATTCTGGCTGGATGTTCTGTCTCACTTTTTTTTTTTTTTTCCTGTCTCTCTCTTTCTCTCTCTCTTTTTTCTTTTTTCTTTCTTTTTGGTGGTGACTTTTGATTGCTTAGAAGCCTTCCAGGGTGCACCTTGCCTGGATCATGGTTGATATATTCAGTTACACATCCCCTCAACCACCTCTCACCAAAATGACTAGGAGAAGGAGTGCCCAACAGAAGAAAAATTTAGAGATTGTGCTCTCTCCTTCAGAGCTATTAGATATGGACATAAACTGTATGTTGGAAAGGGAATTCAGTGAAACAATTATTCAGGCAATGGCTAGGTTGGAGAAAACCATTAATGACAACATGGAATTGATTAGGGCAGAAGTGAAAGCCACCTGGGAAGAAATTAAAAATGCTGTCAATGAGATCCAATCTAATCTAAATTCTCTAACAACTAGGGTAACCAAGGCAGAAGACAAAATTAGTGATCTAGATGACAAACTGATAGAGAAAAAGGATCAGGAGGAGGTATGGAACAAACAGCTTAGAAGCCATGAAAACAGAATTAGGGAAATAAATGATGCCATGAAACATTCCAATGTCAGAATTATTGGGGTCCTTCAGGGGGAGAAGAAAGAAAAAAGACTAGAAGATATAGTTGAACAAATTCTCCCTGAAAATTTTCCCAATCTGGGGAATGGAACAAGCATTCATGTCCTAGAAAGATTACCTCACAAGATCAATAAATATAGAAAGACATCAAGACACTTAATTGTGAAACTGATGAGTCATAATTTTAGACAAGAGCTCTTAAGAACAGCTATGGGGGAGAGATTCCTTATGTAGAGAGGAAGGTCTATCAGAATAACATCAGACCTGTCCATAGAAACCTGGCAAGCCTGAAAGGGCTGGGAAGATGTATTCAGGGCACTAAATGAGAAGAAAATGTAGCCAAAAACAGTTTATCCAGCAAGACTGACATTCAAAATGGATGAAGAAATCAAGAGCTTCCAAGACCAGCAAGGTTTACAAGAGTATGTGACCACCAAGACAGCACTACAAGAAATATTAAGGGGGATTCTATAAAAGAAGAAAGAACTCAAGGGTGTCATAGAACAGAAATTTACAGAGACAATCTATACAAACACAGGCAACAGGATATCAATAAAAATGTATCTTTCAATAATCACTCTCAATGTGAACTGCCTAATGCTCCCATAAAATGAGACGGGGTTGCAGATTGGATAAAACGACAGGACTGATCCATATGTTGTCTACAAGAGACCCATTTGGAGCCTAAGGATACATCCAGACTGAGAGTGAAGGGATGGAAAAGCATGTTTCATGCCAGTGGGCCTCAAAAGAAAGCTTGGGTTGTGATTCTCATATAAGATAAATTATATTTTAAACTAAAAACTGTAGTCAGAGATAAAGAAGGGCACTACATCATTCTTAAAGAGTCTATCCACCAAGAAGGTCTAACAATTGTAAATATTTATGCCCCAATACGGAAGCAGGCAACTGCATAAGACAACTGTTAATCAAGATAAAGAGTCATACTTATATGAATACATTAATAGTAGGGGATCTTAACATGCCACTCTCAGTAATAGATCATCCAAGGAGAAAATCAATAAAGAAACCAGAGCATTGAATTACACATTGGACTAGATGGACCTCACAGATATATACAGAACTTTCCACCCTAAAACAACAGAATACTCATTCTTCTCAAATGCACATGGAACTTTCTCCAGAATAGATCACATACTGGGTCACAAATCAGGGCCCAACCGATAACTTAAAGATTGAAATTATTTCCTGCATATTCTCACAACACAATGCTTTGAAACTGGAACTCAACCACAAGAAAAAGTTTGGAAGGAATTCAAACATTTGGAAGCTAAAAACTACTCTATTTAAGAATGCTTGGATCAACTAGGACATCAAAGAAGAACTTAAACAATTCATGGAAACCAATGAAAATAAAGACACTTCAGTCCAAAACCTATGGAATACAGCAAAGACAGTCCTAAGGGGGAGATGCATAGCCATCCAAGCCTCCTTCAAAAAAACCTGAAAAATCCAGAATACACCAGCTCTCTTTACACCATAATGAACTGGAGAATCAACAACAAATTAAGCCAACCTCACACACAAGAAGGGAAATAATCATGATTAGAGCAGAGAACAATGAGATAGAAACTAGAGATACAATAGAACACATTAATGAAACTAGAAGCTGGTTTTTTGAAAGAATCAATAAGATCGATAAACCATTGGCCAAACTAATCCAGAAGAAAAGAGAGAGGACCCAAATTAATAAACTTGTGAATGAAAAGGGAGAGATCACGACTAACACAAGGAAATAGAAACAATCATCAGAAATTATTATCAACAGTTATATACCAATAAGTTAAGCAAACTAGGTGAAATGGATGTATTCCTGAAACCTATAAACTTCCAAAACTGAATCAGGAAGAAATTGGCAACTTGAATAGACCAATATCTAGTAACAAGATTGAAGCAATGATCAAAAACTTCCCCAAAAAACTAGAGCCCAGGACCTTACAGATTCCCTGGAGAATTCTATCAAAAATTCAAAGAAGAAATAATACCTATTCTCCTGAGGCTGTTTTAAAAAATAGAAACAGAAGGAAAACTTCCAGACTCTTTTTACAAAGCCAACATTACCCTGATCCCCAAACCAGGCAAAGACCCCACCAAAAAGGAGTATTTCAGACCAATATCCCTGATGAATAGGTATGCTAAGATTCTCAACAACAGTACAGTAATTTAATCCAGCAGTACATTAAAAAGATTATCCACCATGACCAGGTGGGATTTATCCATGGGATGCAAGGATGGTTAAACATTCCCAAATCAATAAATTTGATAGAACAAATCAATAAGAGAAGAGAGAAGAACCACATGGTCCTCTCAATTGACACAGAAAAAGATACAGCAAGATACAGCATTCATTCCTGATTAAAATGCTTCAAAGTATAGGGATAGAAGGAACACTCCTCAACTTCATAAAATCTATCTACGAAAAACTCACAGCGAATATCATTCCCAATTGGGAAAAGCTGGCAGCCTTCCCTTTGAGATCAGGAACACAATGTGTAGTAGAAGTCCTAGCAACAGCAATCAGAAAACAAAAAGACAGAAAATGTATTCAAATTGGCAACGAAGAAGTCAAACTCTCTTTGTTTGCAGATGACATGATACTTTATATGGAAAACTCAAAAGACTCCACCCCCAAGCCACTAGAACTCATAGAGCAATTCAGTAATGTGGCAAGATACAGTATCAATGTACAGAAATCAGTTGCTTTCTTATACACTAACAATGAAAATATAGACAGGGAAATTAGAGAATCGATTCCACTTACTATAGCACCAAGAACCATAAGATACCTGCAAATAAACCTAACCAAAGAGGTAAAGGATCTGTACTCGAGGAAGTACAGAACACTCATGAAAGAAATTGAAGAAGACACAAAAAGATGGAAGACATTCCATTCTCATGGATAGGAAGAATAAACATTGTTAAATGCTATATGCTTTTGTTATATGCTATATGCTATATGCTTATTGTTAAATGTCAAATGCTATACAGCCTAGAGCAATCTATACTTTCAGTGCCATCCTGTTCAAAATTCTACAAGCATTTTTCAAAGATCTACAAGCATTTTTCAAAGCAATCCTTCTGATTTGGAACCAGAAGGAAATGTTGAAAAAGAAAAACAAAACTGGGGGCATCACTTTGCCTGATTTCAAACTTTACTACAAAGTTGTGATCACCAAGACAGCACGGTACTGGCACAAAAACAGACACATAGACCAGTGGAACAGAGTACAGAGCCCAGATATGGACCCTCAACTCTACAGTCAAATAATCTTCGGCAAAGCAGGAAAAAATATACAGTGGAAAAAAGACAGTCTCTTCAACCAATGGTGCTGGGAAAATTGGACAGCTATGTGTAGAAGAATGAAACTCGGCCAGCCTCTTACACCATACACAAAAATAAACTTGAAATGGATAAAAGACCTCAACATGAGGCTGGAATCTATCAAAATCCTAGAGGAGAACATAAACAGTAACCTCTTCAACATCGGCCAGAGCAACTTCTTTCAAGATATGTCTCCAACGGCAAAGGAAAGAAAAGCAAAAGTAAACTTTTGGAACTTCAAGATCAAAAGCTTCTGCACATCAGTCAACAAATAAACAGTCAACAAATAAAGAGGTAACCCACAGAATGGGAGAAGGTATTTGTAAATGACACTACAGACAAAGGGCTGATATCCAAGATCTATAAAGAACTCCCCAAACTCAACATGCACAAAACAGATAATCATGTCAAAAAAGGGGCAGAACATGTACAGACACTTCTCCAAAGAAGACATACAAATGGCTAACAGACACATGATAAAATATTCATCATTAACCGTCAGGGAGACTCACATCAAAACCACACTGAGATACCATCTTACACCAGTTAGAATGGCAAAAATTAACAGGACAGGAAACAACAAGTGTTGGAGAGGATGTGGAGAAAGGAACCCTCTTACACTGCTGGTGGGAATGCAAGTTGGTGCAGCCACTTTGGGAAACAGTGTGGAGAATCCTTAAGAAATTAAAAATAAAGCTTCCCTATGACCCTGCAATTATACTACTGGGTATTTACCCCAAAGATACAGATGTAGTGAAAAGAAGGGCCATCTGTACCCCAGTGTTCTTAGCAGCAATGGCCACAGTAGCCAAACTGTGGAAAGACCCTTCAACAGCCAATGGATAAAGAAGATATGGTCCAGATATACAATGGAGTATTATACCTCCATCAGAAAGGATGAATACCCAATTTTTGTATCAATATGGATGCAACTGGAAGAGATTATGCTGAGTGAAATAAGTCAAGCAGAGAGAGTCAATTATCCTATGGTTTCACTTACTTGTAGAGCATAAGGAATAATATGGAGGACATTGGGAAAGCGAGGAGAGAAGTGTGTTGGGGGAAATCAGAGGGGGAGACAAACCATGAAAGACTGTGGACTCTCAGAAATAAAGTGAAGGTTTTGGAGGGGAGAGGGGTTGGGTGAGTCTGCTGTTGGTTATTATGGAGGGCACATATTGCATGGAGCACTGGGTGTGGTGCATAGACAATGAATTCTGGAACACTGAAAAGAAATTTAAAACAAACAAACAAACAAAAACGAAAACAAAAAAACCAACCCACTAACTCAAAATAAAATAAAATAAAACAAAACCTCAGGTGTTTTGACTCTTGTGCAACATAGTACTCTCAGAGTCCTCACTCTTACTATTTTTTAAAAAAGATTTTTATTTATTTGACAGAGAGAGAGATTACAAGTAGGCAGAGAGAGAGGGGGAAGCAGGTTCCCCATTGAGCAGAGAGCCTGATGTGGGGCTCGATCCCAGGATCCTGGGATCATTACCCAAGCCAAAGGCAGAGGCTTAAGTCACTCAGCCACCCAGGCTCCCCTTCACTCTTACTGTGTTTTAAATTTAAACACAACAATGCCGTTTAATGAAAGGCATGGAAATTCTGAAGTCAGGTACACCTGGATTTGAATCACAGATTTGTCCTCAATGAGAGATCCTGAACATCTTGAAGATGGATCCTTCCATCCAATGAAGAGCATACATCTGACTTACAATCTTATATAACACATTCCCTAGTACATAATAAATGTTCAATTAACGATAGCTATTGTTATTTGATTATCACTACCAATATTATTTTTACTTCAAATGAACAACTGTGTATCTCTCAGAAAGAGTTAATCATGCTTTTGAGTTGCTAAGAAACATTTTAAAATCTCCTTCAAACCACATTATATTGCATTTATCTGTTTAAATTATCTGCCTCCTCTCTTATTAACATTTAAATTCTTCAAGGATAACTAAACATTCATTTCTGTACTCCTGATGCATAGTTCCAAAGTTATTACAAGGTTGAAGTAAAGTAAATGAAGGAATAAACAAAATTTTTACTTTAGTAATTGTTCATTATAAGTCATATTTTTTATATTTTAGATAATAATTTATCTTATGACCTTAAAATCTAATGAAGGTTTAGAGGTTATTCTTCTAATACAAATTAGCTCACTTTACCCGACCCCAATCTCAAAACCTGCCCATACCAATGAAGAAAGCTTGGATCAGTAAAACTGAAAGGAAGATATGGTATAATCATTGGCATAAAGATCTACAAAATAAGTATAATTTGAACTTTTGGTGACTATGAGACTGAAATTCAAAAACGAAACAAAACGAAACAAAACTGAAGTCCCTAGAAAATATTTATTTTAAAAAAGTAGTTCAATAATTATACTTCAAATAGTATATACTCTAGTTAGTATAGTAAAGTATAGGATACTAATATAGTACTATAGTAGTATAATGAAAGATTATACTTACACACAAAGATGTTTATGTAATCTCCTAGTGGAGGTTAGCTAATATTCTAGACCAATGTTAAAACAAATGATACTAATATAGCATCATTCATTTTTATTCTAACTCCTAAATATGCAGTCCATTTTGCAAGATCTCTGAAGTCATCCTAAATATGTTTGGTAGCAAAAGTATTTCCAAAAGCACCTAATGTGATCAGAACTTTTGCTGGCATCTAATTAAGCCAATTTTTGTTTTCATTATTGTTAAAGATTTATAACTTACAGAACACGGGCAACTATGGATTCCATACATTTATGTCAAAGCAATATATAATTATTCTCAATTACTAATAATGTCCTAATTTGTGCAGACCTCAGGCCTAAAATAATTACAATTTTTACTTGAAGATGTGATATGTTCATGATCTAAAAAATATTTTGGAAGAAGTACAATCTTCTTTTATTTTAATTACTGTTCACTATGAAAATTTGAATGTATAACACAGCAGTAAAGATTTAAATTAATGATTCTCTAAGCCAGGATGGGAAGAAAATAATAAAGTTCAGAATATGAATATGTATCAAGGTGATAAAATCAGAGACATGGTCTGTTCTGTGTTAAGCAAAAAGTAGGTCAGAACTTATGTAGTAAGGTTTAGACCTGTTAAAGGGGCCAACCTAACATGATAGGGTCAATTAGACAATAGAAAGGGGGCAAAGGCTGAATCTCACTGAAGCTATTTGGGGAAGAAAAAAAATCCTTAGGTGACTAGTGTTCCATTTACATATTAATGTGATTTAGTTTATCAAATTGTATAAATATTACATTGGCAAACCACAGTGGAGTTTTGGGTTGGTGAGAAAAATCAGGGTAGCTTTTGACTGCAATGGGAAGCATGGGCAAGAAAGGAACATGAAACCAAGATTTAGTGGTAAATAAAGGGAAGGAAAGGACTATATCAATTTTTTTTTTTTTTGAGTTCTTCATAATAGTTCTTATTACAGGTTAAGGTCATAGCACAATTTTAAGATTGAAGCTGAAATTAAGGGAGAGTTGGTAGTTTTAATATCTAGCTACCTGGGACACCTGGGTGGCTCAGTTGGTTGGACAACTGCCTTCCGCTCAGGTCATGATCCTGGAGTCCTGGGATCGAGTCCCGCATCGGGCTCCCAGCTCCATGGGGAGTCTGCTTCTCCCTCTGACCTTCTCCTCCCTCATGCTTTCTCTCACTGTCTCTCTCTCAAATAAATAAATAAAAATCTTTAAATTAAAAAAATCTAGCTACCTCTAGAAGGACAGAGTCATTGTAAGAGGAAGATAGATCTTCAGTAGAACTGAAACCCTGGAAGATAAAGAGAGATTTACGTTTCTCTCAAGTCCTTCTCGCAAAGGTTAAACAAAAAAAAGAGAGAGAGAGAGAGAGAGATAAAACCAAACTAGGATAATGTCTTTTTGAGTTACAGTTATTCTATGGTGACAGTCCATAAGTCCATAAGTCCATCCTGTGGCCAGGATGAATATTGTCTCTCACAGGGTAGTGTGTACATACCTTGGTGTGTTAACTATGTTTAAACATATGTTGGGATTTGAAAGAAAGAAAACTTCTCAAAACCTTGTCAATGTTCTTTTAAATGTATGTAGCCTGTTGGGATTTTTAGATTTTGCTATTTTTTTTTCCTTTTACACTGCCTGCTTTTTATTGCAAACACACTAGGAAAAAAGGAGTAAAGATAAAAATAAGGAGTAAAGGGTCAACATCTTGCAAATCTCAGAGGAATGACTTTCTTGGTTTTTGCCAAAGTTTTTCATTTCCTTGAAGTGTAGTCTCAGTTCAAAAATCTGAAAAGAGGCCTGTATGTGAACTAATGTCACTATGTCACTAAGTCAATGTCACTAAAAACTAACACAACAGAAAGTTTGCATTATGATTTGAGACCACACATTTTCATGCATACTTTCTATTAAAAAAGAGCCAAAATAATATAAAAACTGAATTCTTAAGATTGAAGAATATGACTGAGACCTAAATTTATTTAGAAATGAAACATCTAGGTTATATTTATCAAATAACCATTTGTAGTCCAGGAAATGAGGACACTCTCACACTATCCAGGTGTGTGTGTTTGTGTGTGTGTATACCTATTAATAATGAAAACTAAAATGACTATTATGCATATTTGTACAAATATCAGCTTTAAATGAAATTGTACAACTTGATCATTATTTATATTTCTGACAAAAGTAGGGTTATATTTCTGACAAAAGTGATGAAAAGAACAAAATAAATGAATATTGCAAATTTAAGCTTTTTTGCCAATATTAATGTTATCTTATGGCCAAGTTTTTCAGACATTGACAGATTGTCACGAAGTTTCCAAATTTTCAGTAGTTACAAAATGGTTCTAAAAAAAGAAAGAGAGGGGGACGTAGGGGAAGTGAGAGAAAGAAAGAACTCATCACTCTGACTTATTAAGACTAATGGGGGCGGCTGGGTGGCTCAGTCAGTTAAGCAGCTGCCTTTGGCTCAGGTCATGATCCCACCGTCCTGGGATCAAACCCTGCATTGGGCTCCCTGTTTGACAGGGAGTCTGCTTCTTCCTCTACCTCTTTCTGCTGCTCTACATACTTGTATTCTCTATTTCTCTGTCAAATAAATAAATAAAATCTTTTAAAAAATTAATCGAACATATTCAAATAAGAAATGTTCACACGTAAGTAGTACATCATTTATTTGAAGCCACATCTTGGCCTAAATGGAATTTGGCCCAAGGAAAGGTACTCTTTACATATATTTTTGTACATATAAGAAGTGATGAGATAGTGTTTAAAAAAATAATATTAGATGTTACCTGAGCCATATCTACACTGATGAATTTATACCTTAGTTTAAGTTTAGGCACATCACTGAGATATGATAGGAAGAAATATACTGCCTGGAGGGGCAACAAAATTAAATGACATTAAAGATTTTTCAAATAGGAATTGAAATGATGGTTATAAGGAAGTTTTCAGGGAACACATACCCGCAGGATACACATTCAGTTTCCCAAAGCCAAAATCAATTTAGCACCCAGAAATATATTTTTTTCTATAATAGTACTCACTAAATATTTTGTGATGAATTAAAAATATTTAATATTTTTTGATAAATTAAAAGACAATTTTGATATATCCCTAATTAATTAGCAAAAGATGTCTAGAATAGGATTAGGGAATAATATCTATTTGATCAAATCATAGGAACCTGAGGGTTCCAAAGGATATCTTTTCTAGACTGTGTTATATTATCAAAATGTTCTCTTTATAAGTTACTCCAAACTAAAGTCTAAGTTCTATTTAGGGCCAAGTTTGCAAAACAATTTCCCTTCAGCTCGTTCATAGTAGTATGAACCTACATTAACTTGAGGGGACAGAAGCGGGCCTGTGAGACAGCTGAAAGCAATCAGCACTAATTCTTGATATGCAGTGGTTAGAATATAATTACTGTACTATTTCTCTTGGATTGACTTTCTTCTGAAAAAAATGTAACCTTGTTTTTCTATCTAAGTATTCTCATTCTAAGTTTGTCTCTTCAAAAGAGATGATGAAAACTTTTAGATATTCTTTTGTTACATTTAAATTTGTTTTAAATCCCTAATTGAGTCCCTAGTAATTTCTGTTTTCTTTATCTTTAAAAAAGTGCAATTTGCAGGAACTGTACTATTTTATCTTGATTATATAGCAAAGACATATTAATCATCATTAAACATGAATAAAACTTAATGATTCCCCTAAGTGTTATTATCAGAAAATGCCAGACACTGAATTCAGAAGGTTAAGATTTTAGAAATTTATTTTCAGAGACAATAAAAGGGTAAATTTAAGTTTTCCACCTCTCCCCACATTTGGAAGTAGAGTCTGATAGGAAAGATAATTTGGTGGAATGTGATTAGCAAAACTTGTGCAAGCTTTTATGCTTAAAGGGAAGAGGTGGGAGTGAAAACAGGTAGTGCATTTCTGTACTATCATTTGACTATATTTTCTTTCTCTTTCACCAGAAATTTTTCTTTGTGTGTTATTAACCTCTAGCTCAAAATAATGTTTGCCATAAAACGAGAAAATACATAGCATAATTTTCTCCTACTCATGTGTTACCAAAAAAACATTCCAATGATATTGGTACACAGAATTCTAACAGCTTATCTCATATAAGATGTTTATTAGGAAAAAAAGATTCTTATTAAGAATTAAATATTAAAAATATATATATGTAAAGTTTTGCACACATATATAGGTAATAGCTTCATAACATGTTTTATTTATTATTTCCCTTTGTTTATTTCTTCTACCTTAATTTGACGCGTTATCACCTACTATAGAGTAATAGAACTGAATTAAAAAATAATGTCTACCCGTAGAGTGAAAAGTAATTGTTACATCTTGGAAATCTTGAGATTCTTGCAAAGTGATTTTTTTCACTTTGATAATAAATTACTACCTTTTCCTAAAGATTATAATTCATTGTGAGTGACCATAGGTACAACAAGTTGAAGCAATAGGAATATGAATTAAAGGAGAGCACATTGAACAAGATGGTCTCCAAGACCTTCTCATATCTGCTGTTCTATTAAATATGCATTTAACTTTGCTAATGTATTAAAGACAATATGTCATGCTAAATTTGTTATATATAACATACATTTACTTGATTATATTAAATTACCTTATAATTTGCGTAGATATCCACAATAAATATAAATTTATTATATATTATATATTTATACACTTCTTCATGATTAAGAGACAAGATATTTTATATTGAGATTGCTCTATTAACACATTAAAACAGAATAGTTTTTAGTACAAGTTATATGGAGAGCATAGCTTTTTTTTTTTAAAGGTTTTATTTATTTATTTGAGAGAGAGAATGAGAGAGGGAAAGAGAGAGTGTGAGATGGGGGAGGGTCAGAGGGAGAAGCAGAGAAGCAGACTCCCCACCAAGCAGGGAACCTGATGCGGGACTTGATTTTGAGACTCCAGGATCATGACCTGATCTAATGGCAGTTGCCTTACCAACTGAGCCACCCATGTGCCCCTGAGCATAGGTTTTTTAACAGAATGTTGATTTCCATGTCTTTTATAGACACAAATCAAAACTAAGTAACTGCATATGCATATATTTGTATATTACAATATTTTATATTTTGATCCAACACTAAAGTGTACCTATTTATTAACTATACATTGGGTTCCTCTAGAGTGTATACTGTATTAATATTTTTCTCTAAGATAATATATAGACTTTTGGTCTCAGTTAAAAGACTGTTACCTTTTCATTATGTTTTCTGAGCTATTAAATTTTGAATTTGTGTTTGTAATCTTTTACTTCCTTGAATCTTTCACTGTTTCTGATTTTTTTCAAAACTACATCTCTTAGACATACTTATTTTCAGTCACATCACCTGGAAAGAGTGATATGTTTACTTCTTTTACAATATAATTGACTACACAGATTGTATACAGAGCTTGCATTCAGGAAGCTGTTCTTAGTTTCTTCCTCTTTTCCTCTTCTGTCTCCCCTTCTGCTCTTCCATCTCTTCCTCTTTCTCTTCCTTCTCTTCTTTTCCTACTTATTTTTTTTATATCCTTAACCCCATTTTTAAATTTTTTATTTTTCTTGAAAGGTTTATTTGTTTGTTTGAGAGAGACAGTGCATGCAGGGGAATGAAGGGGCAGAAGGAGAATATCTCAAGCAGACTCTGTGCTGAGTGTGAAACCTGACATGGGCTACATCTCAGGACCCATGAGATGGTGACTTGAGCTGAAACCAAGAGTCGATCGCTTAATGAACTGAGCCACACAGGTGTCCCAACCCCACTGATTTTGGTAGGTAGATTTCTAGATTTCACTAACCATGGCACTGAGATTCAGTGTGTGTGTGTGTGTGTATATATACACACAGATATACATATATATATATTTTTTTTCTGTTTTGTTTCTTTCTAAATCTGAATACAAGTTGCTGATTTTCAAATATTTACTTAATATCTGTTAAGATGCACATATTAGTAGATAAGGAACCTATTAATATGCTTAATTATATAAACAGATTTCTTAGTATTAAAGCAAGGTTGAGTTATTGGGAATAAATTAACTTTGTTAAAGCATGTGATTCTTTTAATACATTACTGGATTGTATTTGCTAGTATTTCATTTAGTATTTTTAGTTTCATACAAAGTAAAAGTGATCTCCAATTTTCTTTCTTTTGTGCCATCTTTACAAGACATTGTTATTGACATTTTGTTAGCATTATAAAAATAAATGGGAAACTTTTTTTTTCTCTGTGCCTGGCATTAGTTTTAAAATAGCACCTATTTCAAAAAAAGAAAATAAAATAGGATCTATTTCTTTAAATTTTGATATAGTTGGCAGGAATATAATAAATAGCACTTTCTTTTATATTATCTGTAATTTTGTCTACTTAAGATTTCTACTAAATAGGTTTTCATAATGTGTTATTTTTCTAGAAACAGATCTATCACACACAAGTTTTCAAATCTGGATACTGAGAGTTATAGAATGCATTTTAATTTTTAAAATTTCTTCTTCATTGGAAATCTTTATTTTTAAAATTTTATAGATTAATTATTTATTTTTCTTGAAAAGATTAGTGATTCAAAACTTTATTGCTTTCTTTACTGACATCAATTCTATAATCTGCTTCCTAATTAATTTCTGCTTTTATATTTTCCTTTGCTTTGTTTACATTTAAATTTTTCTGAATTTATACTTTTTAAGATTCGTATCTTTCTTCCTCCCCTCCTTCCCTCTTTCTTTCTTTCTCTCTTTCTTTCTTTCTTTCTTTCTTTTTTCTTTCTTTCTTTCTTTCCCCTCTTTCTCTTCTTCCCTCCCTCCTTCCTTCTTCTCTCTGTCTCTTTTCCTTCTTCCTTTCCATTTGCCAATAAATTATTTAGTGCTTTGAATTTTCCTGAATGTGAATTTGCTTTGAATAAGTTTCAGACAGAGTTCATATATTACATATATTACATAGATCTGCTGTTTTCAAGGTAGTTTTTAATTGAAGGTTTATTTTTATGTTTGACTCATGTATTTATTTCCAAATGTTTATATTGCCACTTAAAATTATTTTTTCTCTTGTCATTATATTCTAGGATTATTGAATTAATGCCAGAGAAAACATGTGTAATAATTGTTAGCATTTTTTATTGATTGCTATTTTCTTAGGTACCCAACAGATGATTGATTTTTAAAAATAGGTTTATCCATATATGAGAAAAAAATTACAGTCCTTATTTGTAGGGTATAATTTTATGTATATCTATCAGTTCATCTCTATTTTTTATTGTTATTCAGCTTATTTATATTCTTAATATTATTTGACTTGTTAAGTGTTGTAATTCCTTATATGGTTCTATAATATGTAAGATTATATAATGATTTTGAGGTAATTATCTTTGTAATTTATACTATTATCAATATGAGATGAGCATCTTTATTTCATTTATTGTTCTTTACATTAATTCAAATTAAGGGCTTAGAAAGATTAACTAGAAGAGAAGTTATTGAGATATTTCCCAGGTACTCTTAGAAGGAAGAGCAGGGTTCACCAAATCTCAAGCAACTTTTACCAAGATAATCAACAAGTATCATTTAGAGCATCACCTAAATATATCATTTAAATAAATTTAAATATAACCTGAATATAAATTATACAAGTATTAAATTAAAAAGAAATAGAAATGATATCCAATTAGGACTGTGTTTAAAATCCTTTTGTGTTTAAAAAATAATAATAATAAGTTTCTTGGGTGCCTGTGTGGCTCAGTTGGTTAAGCATCTGCTTTTGGCTCAGGTCATGACCAGGGAACATCGCACTAGGCTCCCTGCTCAGAGAGAAATCTGCTTCTCCCTTTCCCTCTCTCCCTGCTTTTGTGCTCCCTCTCTCTCTCTCCCTCTCTCAAATAAATAAATAAAATCTTTTTAAAAAATAAAAAATAGTTTTCTAAGCAGCTTAATAAAAAAAGCTGTTTATGTTTTGTGAAAAAAGCACCTGGTTATGTAATTAAATAGTTGCATTGTCAACTACTTCATATGATAAAAATGCCAAAGCAGATCAACACAGAGATGTAGAGTTTCAGCAAATAGTATTTAAAACTTCTATTTTAAAAATACAATTAACAGTATACAATGCTAAAATATGCATACATGCTAAAAATATAGTTAACTTCTTATGTTAAAAAAAAGTAAAAGAACTATAAATAAATAATTTGCCAAAGTCTTCAAAACAGATTTTCATTCCTTAAAAATTTTGAGATATTTAAGGATCAGTTTTTAGAAAAACAAATGTTTTCTATCATTCATGTACATAGCAATGTTATCACTGCAGTGAATGTCTACTGTGGATACACCATTTTGCTTTGATTTTTCTGATACTGGGAAGAATACAAATGATATAGCACTAAATCTGCATTTCTTAAGCTGTTAATGTTCAAGCTCTTCAGTCTTAAGTTCCCAATGAACACTATTCTGTGTTTATATTCAGTGAGAATCATTACTGCCAAATACTCTGTATTGTTAATATATACATATATATAAATATATTTATATTTATATAGAAGAGAGCATTGGGGGAAAAGAAAAATATTTTTTTCAAATGCATCGATATACTGAGAAGATACTCCTCATAATTGAAAACTGAGGAAAAAAGATAAAAATTAATAGCATTTTTAAGGCATAATCCTTAAATTTGTAAGAAGATAACCTTATTAATCAAATTACATAAAATTCATCTGGGTCAATTTAGAACCAAATTGTCCTTGAACTAGGAAAAAAGAAAAAAACATGAAAAGGAACCTCTTTGCCTTTTAATTATTATGGATCAAGATTGCAAATGAGAATTTAGCACTTTAAATCCTCTTGGGTAACAGAATTTTCACTATTATCTGAAATTGTCATTCTAGTTTGCATAGATTACACATTACCTTCTTCTACCTCACATAAGCATTGGATTAAACATTATATAAGGCTGGTAATTTTCATTTGAAAATCACATTTATAGACATGGAATGTAATAATGAGAGACTCAAGTTTACTGTCCAAAATTACATAATATAGTAGAATGATTCTATAATGATTTTTTTTTTGTAATTTACAATCAGATATGTATGATGTTCAAAAGTTCTATGTAAGTAAACTGAAGATTTAATATTTTCTTTTTCCTCTTATGGATATGTGACTGCTAAAAACAATAGCCAGTTTGCTTCATGTTACTCATCTGAGGGAAAGAATGAGTTGCACATCTTTCATTCCCAATCAACAAAGTAAGATTTACCTTCACTAGGAAAGGTAATACTTTTTACATATTGGCACACTGTCTTTTTGTATAATCCTCAATTTTGGAAAATAAAATTGATTCTCAAATCCAAAATTATCTTCACATGATGCTTGAGATGGTCATGGTTGGCTGGACTTTCATGATACATGGAACCCAGAACTCCTCAATTATAGACCACCTGTCCATGTCAGCAAGACCTGCTTCCATTCCTAGAGCTACAGTTCACATTTTCCTCTTACCTCTATCTTGGTCTGTGTGAGATTAATTTGCAGGAGCTGTTCAATAGAAAGATGGGCAAGACTTTATTTGTCTAAAATTAAAGATAAAAGAAATGTCTTTTTTGCAGTTTGCTATAAAAGTGCCATGGCCTTTCATTATTTTCCCTGTACTCTTTGAACAGGACATGAAAATTGAAAGTCTTAGAGGAGTCAAAAATTCTTTGTAGTAATTCAAACATTCTTGAGGGCTTGATAGGATTACATTCTTCCTCCAGTATGTAAGCAGGAGAGGTTTAAATCACCAACCACAGTTTGATAATTGCTGGGTTATATTTTATTTGTCCTTTCAAGAGTACCCATCTCTTCCAAGTGTCATTCTCTTGGCGAAAATGTAATGAGGTTTAGGTAAAATGAGGTAAATCCTGTATTTCACAGCCTGATAAAATAGAACAAACTGGCAATGCTTTCCCCAGTAGAAACTCCATACCCATATCTCTTCCTAGAAAGCTCAATTTAAATGTGTGCTCCATGAGTAACCAGTGTGCATGCAAAGAGCAACCCATCAGCACTATTCTCAGTGTCATTTCATTCTTCCTTTCCTTCTTTTTCCTTGCCCAAATGTATCCTCACTTGCTACTAGTTTTTATAATTAATGTTATTGTTGCTGCTATTTGTACTATAGGTATTTTGAGAAGTCTTTTCTTTCTTTTTTTTTTTTTTTAAGATTTTATTTATTTATTTGACAGAGAGAAATCACAAGTAGGCAGAGAGGCAGGCAGAGAGAGAGAGAGAGAGGAGGAAGCAGGCTCCCTGCTGAGCAGAGAGCCCGATGCAGGACTTGATCCCAGGACCCTGAGATCATAACCTGAGCCGAAGGCAGCGGCTTAACCACTGAGCCACCCAGGCGCCCGAGAAGTCTTTTCAAATCCACTTTGAATATAGGCAGAGTTTGGAAAACAAAACAAAACACTATTAAGTTGCTGAAATCTGGGATGTAGTGAAATTCAGCCTATCCCTCAACTACTACTAGGTCATAAAGATTTGGGGAGATGATGAGGAAGCAGAAGGATGACAGGTGGACAGAGCCAAGAAGTTGGTTCATAGTCTCAAATTAGTAAAACCAGCTGATATAAAAAGATAACCAACAAAGGAATTTCTAAAGCAGAATGGTCCTCAAAACAACTTCCATCTTCTTCATGATTTTAATGAGAGGAGCCCCCAGGCAAGTATCACTTGAACTTCAAGGGAATCTTCTCTTGTTACATCTGGCAGCTTATTCCTAGTGGGGAAAATCAATTTCAAGATACACCTGCCTTCAGCTTTCTAAAATCTCATCCTACCCTCATTCACTTTTCTCTGTCATAGGAAGAAATCTAACATTCAACAGGTTAAATGTTGGAGTAGAAAGCTACTCCACAACTTCATCCGTCAGGCAGAGATTAGGTGTTTGTGGGAAAGGGGTTGACCATGTGATGTGGTGAGGTATGTACTTCAAAATTCAGATCCTCTCCCCTGATTCCTGCCACTATACTGACAATTCTGTCATCAGAGATAAAAGCTTTTGTATCAATGCACTGAGATTTGTGATAGACCTCTTTAGGGGATGCATTTTAACAGAGCAGTATCCTACATTAATTCCTTATAATGTGTTAGTTTACCAAATTGGATATTGGAATAAATTTTTGGAGATTACATGATTTGATACTGAAGCAAACATTAGACAGTGAACCAAACATTACTCATAAGTTATTAAAAGCAGAGCTAGTAGAAACCATTTATGATTACCTTCAAAGTCCTATTTTTATGAAAACACCAGATGGTGTCCTATCTGTGCCATTGGAAGAAGGGGTGACAATACATGGAGCAGGAAGTGATTTCTGATTTTTATGGAGTTAGCAAGAGGGAGAGAGAATGTCCTTGGCAGAGGAAAGCATTTGGCTCAGCTTAATCGTGGCTTTTGAAAAAAAAAAAAAAAATCAAAACTGAAAGCCCTTCTGTATGTCAAGCACCAAAAATGTGGTGTAGCTTGGTCAAAGATGTCAATTCTTGTGGGGCACAAAATGCCCAGTTGGGAGTTTTAACTTATGCCAGCCCAAAGATGATGGTGAGACATTGATGAGTTTTGCTGAAATTCACATTTTATGGAAGTGTCTCTAAATTCTGTGTGGAGAATGAAGGAGAAGAGATATAATTGAAATCAGGAAAAAATGATAAGTGGTTATGGCAGAGATGGCCAACAGCACAGATAATTTTCCCTCTATACTTACTATTATTTTGTGAAGAATTAGATGAGGTTCACTTTATGAATACGACAGAATCAACCTAAAGACTTAACTCCAGGAAAATGTTAGACAGAGATTTAATCTTCGATGAATCACCACATTCATCTTGCATTCTATGTTCTCTACATACTAGTGTGTGGCATAATGTTCTGATTCGGTTTCCTAACTATGAGCTGAAGCATCCCACAATGAACTGACGAGAGCAGTGTGGAATATTTTTTAAAAATTTTTTTTAAAACTCATTTTTTTTTAAGATTTTAGTTATTCATTTGAGACAGGGAGCACAAGCATGGGCAGAGGCAGAGAGGGAGAAGCGGACTCCCTGCTGTACTGGGAGTCTGACCTGACTGACTTGCAGGGCTTGGAGATAAGACCTGAGCCCAAGGCAGATGCCCCCCCATCTGAACCACCCAGGTGCCCACTGTGGAGTATTTTAAATTTTTTAGGAAAACAGCAACATTAGCCAACTACCACATGAACTACTATCCAGTAATAGCTCTGAGTTTCAACATTAGATACCACCAGGTTCCTTCCCATGATTCCATTACTTTGTAAATCTGGAGTTTGGATGTTTGCTGTGACAAAAGCAAGTGTCATGTGGATATCATCGTGTAACTTCTGTGCTATTTTTTCTTGAATCTTATTTATTTTGATTTTTAAAAAAAGATTTTAAAAAAGATATAAATTCTTTAATTTGTTTGTTTTTGTTTTGCTTTGTTTGTTTTTGCAAGATCATTCCTTTTCATCAATCCACCATCCACAAACTACTATCTTCCTTTTCTCAGTGGTACACTTATAATTTGGATACTCCTTACCGTTCTTGATAAAGCAAAGGATCAGTGATTTGTCTGGCCAACAGACTTATTTTATTTGAGTGCATAGGCTCAAAATAAATATGAAAGCATATTTAACCAGGGTTGCCAGGGTGGCTCAGTCAGTTAAGCTTCTGCCTTTGGCTCAGGTCATGATCCCAGGCTTTCTGGCTAAGGGGGCAATCTGCTTCTCCCTTTGCCCAGCCCCCAATATCTTCTGACACTCCCTCAGCCCTGGCTCATGCTTCTGTGCTCACTGCCTCTCTCTTTCATGAACAAGTAAAATCTGTTTTTTTTTTTTTTAAAGAAAGTATACTTAAGCATAAAACTTACATCTAACAATATTATTGATTCCCTTTTAAAATAAGGTAATTTGTCAACACTGGATCCATAGTTTTCCTACAAAGCAATAATCAGCAGGAATATCTTAGTGTTGCTTCCTTCTCAAAGAATTTTTCCCTCCACTCTGGCATATTTCTTACTATTTTACCTAAATAATTCCAGTAGTCATTTGAGTTTGTTCCTGGTTTAATGTGACAGAGAGTTTTAAGTTGGGATTTGTTATTTAAGATATGAAGCCTTAGTATCTTTATGTAATGTATCTGTAAGTGATGTAGACAGTGAAAGTGTCTCTATAGCTACTAATACTAGTACTATTAATAAATTACATTTTATGAAATTATTATTCTATATATAATGGGCACTATTATAAACACTTTATATTTATTATCTCATTATACTCATAGCGATATTATAATCACATTCTAATAGTGTTTTGTTTTGTTTTTAATTACAGATATGTCAAGAATTGTGAATGTTTTCAGTTTTTACCCTGCCTGCAGGCTAAAAGATTAACCTACCACAGATACTGGCAGGAGATAGGAGACTTCTGGGTTAGAGACAATGTAATTTGTTACCATAGAGCAACTAGCATGAGCTTTAGTTTGCTTTGGTTCCCCTGCATTTTGACTTCCATGGAGCAACAAGAAATGGGTTAGGGTATGCTTCTGCACACAGTAGGTTTTCATCAGCTGAGGAACCCTTGAGTTTAGAGATATCCAGTTTTATAATGGACTAAGGAAACCTGCTCCATGTCTCCCATTTGCCCTAACATTATTAAACTAGGCAGTAAATTTGCCCTCTGCTGAGAAGAGAGATCCTATCTCTAATGCTGCTCACTAAATAAATATACCTAAAGTAAATAAAGGTTTATCTTTTCACAATGGTCTGAGATAGAGGAGGGATAAATAAAGAGGAATTTATTATATCGCTGTAAACCTTTTGTTTTCAGGTAACATTTCAATTTTTTCACAATAAATAATTGTATTATTATAAATTTAATTACAAATAATAATTAGAAAGGTAAGTAATAGATTCAGGTGAGAATAAGGTATTAATAAAATCTAATGGAAACTTGAACTCTGAGAAACAAGAAACTTTAAAACATGATTTAAAATGTCCCATTTATTAAACAAATTTGAACCAGCAGTTTCTAAATTCTTCTGTTCCAGAGCACTTTAAAAATCATGGATTCTGTTAGTCAGCCTTAGACCTATGTATCAGAATCTCATGTGGTAGTGTTAACAACAGTTAAGGAAACTTCATTTTAGAAAGGTCCCCAGGAGAATCTGATGTGCAGGCTTGAAGAGAGCTTAGAGATCATGCAGCTGTGAAGTATGATCTTCAAGTGGGTGAGTGACACCTATCGCAACTGTACATGAATCAAAGTGACCTTCATATCACCTTCAGGAGGCACAATGGAATCATGATTTACTTAAGAACCATACATTTAACAAAACTTTCTATTCAGTGAAAGTAATGTATTAACACACTTAATCTCAGCCAGAAGGCTGCGAAGCAAGGAAAGTAATGGATTAACAGATAACATACTGCCAAAATGGCATTAACGAAAAGGGAGCTCAAAGAATAAGAAACTTACATGTTAATTCAGAGTTCTAATAGTGAGTAATATCGATTCTTGTGGACTCAAGGAGTTTGCTTATTCAAAAGGTGTAAGCTGTGGAAGGGTAAAAGCACTTCACCAGGCAGACGTAGGCTTGATGATATTTACCCCTTATGCTATACATCTCCTTACTCTGCATCATGTGAATAATAATTAATTATTAATTAATTTCCCAGGTACTTTGACATTAAGAAGGAAGTGCTCTGTATTTAATAAGGAATCCAAGCCCCATCAATATTTTAGATTCTTTCTCACCTTCTTGGGGGCTCATGTTGCATCCACTCTTATCTATTCCCAGATCACTGATAAATCTTCCAATTTTCTTGACAATTTTTCTATCAGGTTCACAATTTCCTTCTCCAACCTAAATCCTATGATAACTCTGGGAAATTCCAATATCCAAATGAAAGAGACATCCATTGATCTATAACTACATATACCGAAATCTTCCGAAAATCTCCATACTTGTATACCCTACTATTAAATATTATTGTCTAACCATTGTTTGGTCACTTAAAAACCTTTCTCATTCTGACATCAGAGAAGTTGGGTGAACTACTTGGGTCACCTAGCAGTTTCCCATCACAGAATTATGAAATTTAACAAACTTCTATCTGGGAAAAAAAGAAAAAAACAAACCTTAGTTTTAAGATCTTATACTGCTTTCCTCTCACTATCTGCTTCTCTTATTAAGTTCATCTGTGTTTGTCTAATCCATTATTTTCCTTTTCAGCTAAAATAATGATCACTCCCTAGAACACTTGATCTTTTCTCTCCATGACCCTTGTCGAATCACAATGCCATTTTTTCTCTAGTCAAAGGATCTGTATATCTGTATAAATCTGTATAAAATGTAGGCTATTCAGAAATCTGAAAATAAATCAGAAAATATTGTAAATCTGCACTGCTACAAATTCAGTTAACGACTGGACTCCTCCTTTCTTTCCCTTCCTTCCTTCCTTCCTTCCTTCCTTTTTCTGTCTTCCTTTCTTTTTTCTTCAATTACTTTTATGATACCAGCTTGAATCCTTAAAATAAGTTTAAGGTTCTGTAGGTTCTAACCCAAATAACTATTGTATCTTTACATACCATTTATGAGATAATCTGCATCCTTTTGGATTTTTGAATGGCCAAACTTCTTTTCACCTCATGAGCTTTGTACTTGCTATTTCTTATTTCCAAAGTGCTCCTTCCTACTCCCCAACTCTCAATTCCCCAACTTCACATCTTGAACATATTTCATATCTAGTAAATATCACTACCTTATGAAGGTCCCCTGTGATGAAATTCTAGAGCAAATTACAAGATTCTGTACATTAAAAAAAACAGATTTTGGACATATTTTACATAGCATCTCTCTCCTCTACTTCTCATGAAGGCATTGACTTTATTTATCTTGTTCTTTATCTAGCCCCAGGGTTTGCCAAAATGCCTGATAGAAGTAAATGATAATTACTCATGCAATAAAGAAAACTTCCCTGGAAATTCTGATGTGTTTCTACTCCCCTCCTTTTTCATAAGCCTAGTAACTATGTATACTGCTTATCATACTGAGTTCTTAGTGAAAAATAAAGGTTAAATACATATTTACAGAATACATATTTACAGAACCAATGGTAAATGATATATTTATTCCTTCTAGAGACTGATCTCATTAGATTCATTGACATATTAAGTTTCCTAATGAAGACCAGACAATAGAATTTGGTGATTATTAAAAGTTGTGTCCCTTTTAAGACCCTGTTTCAAAGTCAGCTTTTTCTCCTAGATGACTTGTTCACTTTATCTGCTACATGCAAGAAACACTGCCTAAAAATATGTGAAAAGAAAAAACAAAAAACTAAAAACTAAAGATGAATTGTTTAAGGAATGTGAAAGATCACCTTCTCTTCATTTTACATTTTTTTGTCATAACTATACAACCACAGAAACAACCTCTAATATTCACCAACTTATAGTGGAGTAAAAATTCAATTGACTAAATTTTATAAATAGCCATTATTTAAAAAGAAGTTATTATTCTGACATGGGATTTTTTTTTAGAATATCAATATTTTTCATTTTCCAATTAAAAAAAAATAATTAATTCCTCTCCAGTAGCAGTTTGAGGAAAGGTTTGAAAATACAGAACAGTGAAGTGAAATATATATTTGTAGTACTTTATACTTTCCAAGCTGCTCCCATATTCAAAATTATGACTCCTACTTTGTAGATTATGTATAAATAATCAAGGAGATGTTGTTAAAGTTAATGATTCTAATTTAAAAATTAAGTTATAGTTATGCAAATAATACAATGAGTTTTCATTGAGAGTTCATTCTGGAAGTGTAAATTAATTCTTTACTCAAATGATTGTGTTGCTTTATTTTCTTTGTGTCTCATAGATCAAACTTTCAAAGTGATTCCCTTTATTTTCTGGACACTTAAATCTTGAGGTTTAATTTAAGCAAAATACTTCCATTGTAAAGCCAAACTGAATGGAAAAAAGAAAGTGACAGTCTTGACCTTGGGTAGATTCCAGAGAAGTCATTTATGGAAGGAAGACAAAGCAATTATAGCTCCATACTGACCAATGTATCACTTAGCACTTCTGATCATAAGATAAGGCTTGCAGGGCTAGGATGGGGTAGGAGAGAAAGTTACTAAAATAGTGAGAATGACCAAAAATAAAAAGACAGGATCTTCAGAGGTATTAAAATTAGAAATCCTTTATCTTGTTTTAAGACTTAATGATATCCTAAAACCAGATGTTTAAAAAACTCAATAAAATAACTAATCCCAATAACTATTCTTCAGGATTAAAAAATGAGCGTTTCCATCAGGCTAGGCTAGGGACATGTAGAAAATGAAGTCTAAAATATATTTGATAATTTTATGAAGAAGAATTACAAAGTTTCCCATAATATTTCAAAATAAAAATGTTTTAACCAGATTGAGTCTGTTATCAGCTATATAAAGGAATATTAGAAAGACATCTGCCCATTTATAGGTGTTTCAACAAAAATATTTAGAGTTTATATATTGTTTTTCCCATAACTGTTGTACTATTTGGAAAGAAACATAGTGTAGGAAATAGAAATATGTGTCTGTGACTTTTAGTTCTAATTTTAAGCTAGCTAAGTGATCATCAGCAAAATGAAGTGGAAGCTTTTAATCTTGAAAAGCTTTTCCAGGTTTAATAATCAGTGATTTTTAGTGGCATTGTTTGAAAACATATAAATTCTCAAATTCTGATTCCCCCTAATTCTGTTTTACATATGAAGAATTTCAGACGAATAAGATATTATAATATTTTATTACATAAAATTTTGTCTTCTAGCTCCTCTTCTTAAGACCTAAAATTTGAACTAGATTTTTATTAGAAATTGTCAACCAATTTCTCTGCTATAGGAAAATAATATCTATCATGGGTTATTGTGGGAAAAAATGTGCTTCAAAAGATTATGGTTTTAGGCCTGGTTATAGCATCACACAGTATCTGGTCATAAATCTCTTCTTTTCCCTGGGATTCAATTTCCTCACCTAAAAAATGAAGGAGTACGTAGGCTGCATTGCTCTGAAGATTGTTTCTATAATTCTATGATTCTACTACTATTTTATATTTTTAGATAAATGTAAAAATCATTCAGGTATATTGGGGCTAATAAACTTAGCATAAGATAAATATTATTGTGTTATCTTAAGTAAAAATAAAGTTTTAACTTGAATGATTTAACATTAGGTAGAAGATCATTTATACTGTTTTTCATCATTATAATAATGCAGACCTCTCATTTTATCTTGAAATCATTACCAGTGTGACTTTTAAAAGATAACTTTTCAAAATAGGTATGGTTTTCACATTTTGAATAGTGAATTCCTGAGATATTTATATCTTACACAAATATGAAATTTTGATTAAAATAATCCACTGAGTGAATAGGTAAAACCCCATCTTACCAAAATGTTCACTGGATATCTCAATTCTCTTGGGCTTTAAAAAATTACAACCGTTATTGTCTGTTTATATTTGGAATATATACTTGGGAACACAAACTTATCTATATTTTAATGTTCTACTGCAGTTAAACTGATGCTGAATAAATGCAAAATATTTTATTATTAAACTTATAGTTCTTACAAATTTGGAGAAACAAAATGATTCTTTAATATTAGACCTTTCATATTTGAAGAAGGTCATTTAAGCTCAGGAAAACATCAAAAGATCACACAGTAAGATAATCATGATACAAAAGTAATAAAGAAAATGCAGAATAGGATTTCACATCAAAATTTTTTAGGTAAACATTATTCCAGATATTTATATACAATATACACTACACGTTTCAAATAAAATGTATCTCAGTAATATGGAATAAGGAAAAAATCTCTTCCTTTAGTTTACTTATCAGTTTTCAACTAATTTTTTATTTTTTATTTTTTTTTATTTTTTTTTTTTATTTTTTTTTTTTTAAAGATTTTATTTATTTATTTGACAGAGAGAAATCACAGGTAAGCAGAGAGGCAGGCAGAGAGAGGAGGAAGCAGGCTTCTCGCGGAGCAGAGAGCCCGATGCGGGGCTCGATCCCAGGACCCTGGGATCATGACCTGAGCCGAAAGCAGAGGCTTTAACCCACTGAGCCACCCAGGCGCCCTCAACTAATTTTTTAAAAAGATTTTATTTATCTGTTAGAGAGAGAGAGTGAGCATGAACAGGGGGAGGGGCAGAAGGAGAAGCAGGCTTCCCACTGAGCAAGGAGGCTGCTGTGGGGCTTAATCCCAGGACCCTGGGGACATGACCTGAGCCAAAGGCAGACACTTAACCAACTGAGCCACCCAGGCAAACCTAAACTAATTTATTTGTGATGAACTTGTTTAAAATGAGACATACAGAGAAATTTTTTACATTAAGAAGCTAAAAATTTTGAAACTTAGCTAATCAATGAGAAATAAGTCTGCCAGATCTTGAATATGTTTAGATGGTTTCTCAAACATTTCACAGAGTGCTTTACTTTACTGGAGGAGTTTAAATATAGTTTAACTGAATTTAGTAATGGGGAGTTTTAAACTGAGTAAGTGGCTTCATTAGATCAATATATCAAAGATGAGTATTAAGTTGCACTAATTAAAATATGCTAAAATGGTATTAACAAAGCCCCAATTTTTTAAATGATGAATTATATAACTTCAATATATTTTCTAATAATGGCAGCCCCATATTTAGAAAACCACCCATATTATGGCAACAGAAAATGTGAATACTTGTTTTCATATTAGAATACCTCTTATAAGTAAATGAGCATCACTATTTTAGAGATGGAGAAACAGCAGTATAACTTGCATACCGTGCACCTGGTCTCCAAACTAGGTATTTCTTCTACTGAAGACCATTTAAATGTGTTAATATTTGGTAAAGAAAATTCTTTATAAAATAGATTACTTTAGTCTAAAAATGTTTCTGACTTATTTGATAATAGACCTAACTGAATAATTAGAAAATGCAATGAGACTCTTTTATCCTACCCACTATAAGTCACATAACAGAAACCCTGACATTCTAGATTTTGAAGAACACTTACATGATTTTTAAGGATGGCCTATTTACCACACATTGCAGCCTTCACCTAGCAGTTAGTAGTTAATCTTACTGATAGTCAGAAAAAAGTAGTAATTTTTATCCTATGTTGTTTAGATGGGTAATTTTAAGTAAATTATTAATAATTATTATAAAAGTTAACAAGTGGTTACTGTAAGCAAGGCATTTTTTTCAAAGATTTTTCATTTATTCCTTTGACAGACAGAGATCACAAGTAGGCAGAAAGGCAGGCGGGGGCGGGGGGCAGGGAGCAGGCTCCCTACCAATCAGAGAGCTCGATGTGGGGCTCGATCCCAGAACACTGGGATCATGACCTGAGCCAAAGGCAGAGGCTTTAACCCACTGAGCCACCCAGGTGCCCCTAAGCAAGGCATTTTAAAAAAGATTTCTTTATTTATTGCATGCAAGCCGGGGGAGGAGCCCAGGAAAAGAATCTACAAGCAGACTCCCAGATGACTCCAGAGCCCCTGGGGTGGCTCTATCCTAGGACTCTTGAGATTATGACCTGAGTCAAAAACAAGAGTCAGACGATCAATAGATTGCACCAGCCAGGGGTCCCAAGCAAGGCATTTTTAAAATTCAATGCATAGATACATTTAGTTTCAAAATGACATTATAAGGTTGATGCTATTATTATTGTCTGCATTGTTTAGATCAGGAAACTGAAACATAGATAGTTCAAGGAAAGTTACAAAACTCTAGTGTGGCAAAGTGTAAAAAGGAACCCAGATAATATCAGTCCAGCAGAGGCCATGCTCTTCATCATTTTATTCTATAATCATTTTTATCTAATATAAATAGATCAGTCTTAAGCCTAAGAGAAAATAGTATCAGAAAGTCTTTATAAACTATGGACTTCGGCTATGAAGCATTTGATCAACAGAAACTTTGGACTCAATTACAGAACTATGAAAATGGGCTATTTGGGTTATTTTTATGGACATCACAGCTGGAACTCAATATTTATTTTACCACCATAATGTGAGGTGTTAGAAATTTTACAGATAGTATAAATAATCTTTCAGTGGGCATTTGGGTAGGAAACAGTGACCAAAAAGCCGTATATCATGGTCAGAGTCTAATAATTCTTTTCAATCTTTTAGTTTTCAGAACATTCAAACCTAAATGGGGTGTGGAAGTAAAGAATTATGTTAAGGAAATTATTTCAGCCATTTCAAATACAAAGAGATTTTATCCCTAAGTTTTGATTGAAAAACACCAGAAACTATGCTGGTCTCTGAAATGTTGGTGAAAGATTCAGATAATGTAGATGATATTTCATAGAATTCAAGAGTGGAGAAATATCTTGAATTCACATAGTTCCTTAAGTAAGGAGGTGAATTTCCTTGCCTAGAGGCCAAATCAGGAAAACCCCAAAATATCCTGCTTCCAGCAACTAATTTCACTGTCTCATGCTGAGTCTATATATGATATTTTTTGTTAAGCCAGTGAAACATAACTATACATTTAGACTGTGTTGTATACTGTTGTATACTATTTTTACCTTTTAGTAAAGCACCATTTAATTTACTTTAAAAGTTCACATTATATATACATTGCCTTGAAAATATCCTCCATTGATTTATTGCCAAATATTAAATAGAGGAATTAGAAATATGAAAATGAAGTAGTAAAATGAAACATTAGGACTTCCTTCTAATTTGCATAGTCTTTTCTTTTGACTTGGATTTAAGCAGGGATATGTCTGTCTTTAACCTGGTAGATCTAAGAGGAGAGTGTATAAGGATTTGTTTTCAGTTCCCTAAAATAGCATCTGAGATACAGAACTCAATTTCCAGCTGAATCTCAGAACTAGGGAATAGGATACCTAGAAACACCAGAAAAATTAGACTGTTATTCTTAGTTCCTTGAAAACAATTCTAATATCCTACTCTCGACAAAACTTTCCATCGTGTGAGTGTGAAATGCCAAGGGGCACAAGCTGTACGTACCATAGACAGTTAACTTTCAGAGTAAAAACAAGCTGAATTGTTTTTACTTTACAAGTTTCCTATCTGCTAACTTAGCTGAATTAATAAAGTACACATAAAAACATCAAAGGCAGAAATATCATGTAATATATTAAAGACTGTGATTGCTTCTTCTAAAATCTTCTCTGAAGAAAATGTTTTTCTTTTCTGAAAAGCTATTATCTCCAGACTGAAAATTATTTGCCTACATGACACTAGAATTCTTTTAATAGAAAGTTAATAATACATATCTGTATCATTGTATTATTAACCTACAGCTAACTCGTTTTTAGAGCTCCCCTCACCCCCATAACCAAGTTTTTGAAAGTATTTGTTTCAAATAAAACAGTCTGCATCTATGCAAGTAGATTTGAGAATATTTCAAATGAGGAATCTCTCACTACTCGACAAATTGAACTGGTATTCCTCTCACTAAGATTCAAAATGGTTTCCTCTTGGGAAGTAAGTTATTTAAATAAGAATATATTTTATTATTATTATTATTGTTAATATTTTATTGTATCTCACAACAATCTCAGCCTTACCATACTTCATAATCTTCTCTCCACATTGAGAGTGTTTTTATCTTTCCAATGGTAGCCTTGAAGGGAAATTATATATTAAAGTGAATTGAATGGCTGCTATCTTACCACCATTACTAGCTTCATGACTAGTGTTCTGTTATGGACTTGTGATATGTATACTTATGAGAAAAATCCAAAACTAAAGTAAAATCTGACAGCTTTTTTCTAGAGTGAACAAATTATATGACATATTCTAAACCAATTAGATAACATTCTACACCCATGGGTCTCTGCCGTTCATTTTCCTTATGGCCCCCAAATTCACCCTCTACCCTTTTTTTCCTTGCTCTGTGCTCTGGGAGCCTGACTTCTCTGCACGGCTCCACCCAGATTCCTTGACCTCTGATTTCCTTGGGATTGGATTAATGGAAAGATATTGGAAGACAGGAGAAGCAAGCGGTCTGATATTGATCCCTCCTCTCCTGGTGTCTCTACCTGACTGAGGTTTGGATACTTCTTTGACCACTGCCCTTTTCAAGTTGCCCCTTTTCTGGCCCAATTCTTCTCTAACTAGAATACCCTGTTCACGTCCTTTGACCCTTCAGGTCCAGGGCTGATTACTATGCTTTGCTGTTGAGAGTTCTCTTCTGCCTCCACATGCCATATTAGTTTCCCAAACTGTCCATATTTTCTGTGAAAGTCTCCTCATTAAAAAACTCTTTCATTACACTGTTTGAGACTGCCATCAATGCCTGCTGATATTCTGAGTAACACACTAATCTAGGAACGTAAAAAGTTGGCAATCAATATTTAAAGAACGTGACTTCAAAGAAAAAGAAAAATGATCATGTTAAGACCATTGCAGCTTACCCAGTTTAACACAGACTACTCTAGAAAATCCTTCTGGTTTTCATTATGGAACCTTGTTCTTAGACATCAAATGTGGTTCAAACACTTTCAAAAAAGTATGTTTCTCAATGAATCTATTGGAAGTCTTCATGTTAAAGTTGCCTTTTCTTTCTTTATTTAAATATTTATTAATCAGCATTCTTTGCTTACTAGTGAGTTAAATTAAATAAAATAGTCCTGGGGTTATTTGAGTTCACCTTTTTATTTTTTCTAAAGTGAAGAAGAACTGGACTTAAATTAGATGTTTCCATTTATTATTCTGAGCACTGAGCAGAATTCCCTTTATACTAATGTAATTCTTTAAACAATACTGGTAAAAAAATAATTTGATTTCTGGTCTTGCTAACTTGTTAGCATTTATAGTGACTTTGCTGACCGTTTTTAAAGCTAATGAACTCAAGTTTTTAACTGTGAAACTGGTATACATCATTAGCCTTGATAGTTTTCTTGCAATAGTTTAAGCCTGTATACTGACTGGGACAATATTTTTTCTTAGTCCTTATTCTTAATTATTTTATAGACATCTTTCCCCTTAAAAGTCAGTGTTATCTCAGCTTTAGCATAAAGCAGTTCTGATACTAAAACTGTATAAGCATTATAGACATATTTAAGAAGTCATTCAGAAAATCTGTCTCTTTGCCTTGCAGTCTCCTTATACACACTTTGCATCAGGTAGCATTTAATTTTCTGGCCACCGCTAATTTAAATGACTACAGAAAGCTAATGGGAGATTATTTGAAATCTAGAGAAATTAAAAAAAAAAACTACTGTACTATTGAAACAAGATATGTTTTAAAATATTACAATTATTCAAGCACTTATTATAATTCCATGAACTTCCCAGAGTTAATAGATTGTATTAGACCCTTCTCAGAAGTCATGCTTTGTGGCATTTGCTCTTATTTATTGTCCTGGTAGAAAGTTCCAGCAGAAGTCAAGGTCACCTTCTATCCCAAAGTTGGTATAATTAGTATCAATTCAGTGTTTCACCAAGCTAACACAGGAGGTTATTAACTGTGTTTCATGTGGAGTGTCAAAGAAGCAAGGGCAGTGCCAGCAATCTTTTCAGCTTCAAAGGCACAGCTCATAAATTTAATTCATTGGTTAGTAAGAAAGATACAACCAGTTTAGTTTATTAATGATTTTAAAAATAATTTTAGAGACGTTCTAGAAATACATTTATATATATACGTAGTCTAAGCTTTTAAAATATAAAACAGATCATCATCCTAGTAATAAGTGACAAAGTCTTTGTATTTTATAAGTGATGTGCTTTCTGGAATATTATAAATACGGAAAATCTTAAACTTAACATTTGTATGTATACACATACTATATAAAGATGAATCCCAGAAAATGGCACATAGTCTACTAGGGAACATTTTCTTTTCTTTCTTAGATGTTGTTTTGTAGGAAATGTGTATGCTATTAGATTGTATAAAATCTAGGTTTATTACCATAATATCAATTAAGACACTCTTACATTTACAGAAGTAAAAACAATATTAGTGAAACTGTTTACTTAGAAGAAATATAAACTAACAGAACTAAGATTTCTGTTTAAATTGATCTAAGCCAAAGAAATAAACAAGCTTAAAATGAAACTCTTAAAAATGTTTGATGTTTTAAATTGCACAAACCACAAGAGTGCCCTTAGAAAATAGAATAGAGCATAAGTGTACTGCTTCCCTTAATAGGTCATATTGGAAAGAAAATAAGAGTATCAGTTCTCCTCAACTATTTCCCAAATGCTAAAAAGAAATAGGTAAATATTTAAGGATTTTCAAATTTTGCTAGAGCTCATCCTCATACAAGTCAGACTCAAAAGTTTCGTTTGGTGTTAGACGTGGTTATGTATAACAAGCGATATGTATTCTTGTTCCAAATAAGATCTACGAGAATACAAAAAAATGACTTTAGCATTCTATGTTATCTTGGAATAACTTAAACTGAAACACTGCCATTATTCAAATGTGTGAGTCCATAGCAGACTAAGAGATGGGGACCTCCAGTCAGCACGCTCTCCCACGCCCGGCCTGTAGCATGTCCCTTCAGCATGAGCAACACAACACTGGTAGTAAGGTTGAAATTGCTCTAAGCTATGGACCATATGTGTTGCTTCCTCTTTCTAAGTAGGAAACATTTTTAGTAGCCTATTTTCATTATAAGCTATGTTTCAATATTTAATTTTTTTTTTAAAGATTTTTTCTTTATTTATCTGACAGAGATCACAAGTAGGCAGAGAGGCAGGCAGAGAGAGAGGAGGAAGCAGGCTACCTGCAGAGCAGAAAGCCTGATGTGGGGCTCGATCCCAGGACCCCGGGATCATGACCTGAGCCGAAGGCAGAGGCTTAACCCACTGAGCCACCCAGGTGCCCCTCAATATTTAATTTTAAAATGGCATCAATTTCATATAATAATTGTTGTTTTTAAAAAGACTTATGGAAATGTAGCAACACTTACAGCTTAAATGTGGAAACCTGTCTTTCTGCAGATAGGCAGGTCTCACTATGGACCATCTGGAGACTGAATTATTACTTAGTTTTTGCCAAGTGGAAAAAAAAAAAAAAAAACAACATATTGACACTTAATTTTTAAAAGCTCACAACACCATGCAAATTTTGTTTTATTACCACCAATAAAACCAGAAACATTTTTAATAGCTAAACACTCATAATACAACCTCATAAACAACTTCTTGATTTGCACACTTTGGGATTTAACTGTGTCGAGATGATATATTTTACCATTGCAAATGCTCTATTTGAGTGCATTTATAGTGACTAACTTGGAGCTCTAATGTTTATACTCCATTTATTCTTTCTCAGTGTTGGCTTTTTCTTTTATTCTGTTAAATGTTTATGATTTTAGATTCCAATTTTTAAAGTATCTATACCAAAAAGGGAAGGAGGTGACACATTAATAAATCCAAATAAAAGCTGAAAATAAATAAACTAATTAAAAAAAAGTAAAGATAGACTAGACTTTCTTTGATATAAAGGAAATAGAGAATAGAAGCATAGGTCAGATCATTATTGCTTTTAAAAGTTATTTAATTAAATAGATGCTTTAGATAGTGGCTTGGAGGACACATATATGCACATTGTGTTCATTTTATTAACGTTTATTGTATTTTGAAGCCAGAGAAAGGAAAGAACAATCAAAATAAAGAAATCTACATATAAAAACACTATTGCATAATCAGCATTTTAGACCAATGTTTTCATTAAAAATGACTATATTAAATATGTGTGGAATTTTATAATTTGTCTTTATGCTGGCACAAAGTAAATAGTTTAGCAACTTTTTTGCTAAATGTTTAACTTTGTGTTAATGAATTTTTTTTTTTACAAGTCACTTAGATTACTTCAATAAATTTGTAGAGAAGAAAGTATTTATTAAGATCTTTTAGACAGTACTATTTTAGGATTATACTTAATGGTCAAACAAGCTCCTAATTTCATTTACATTTAAATAACTCAATTTTATGCCATTCATATGATTTAAAAATACAATGGCAGCATATGGGCTAAAAGAGTTTTGGTATATGCTAAAATTCATTATATTCTACATGCATGATTTAAAATATTTCACTTAATACTACATTTTTAAACATAAGTAACAAAATTACCATGCTATTCAGTAGTGAAGAATTGAGAACTTCAGTAGAAGAGCTTGACATTAAGCTTTTGATTGTCAAGATATCCATTTTTTTAAAGACTTTTATTTATGTATTTATTTGAGAGAGAGAGAGAGAGAGAGGGAGGGAGAGTGAGAGAAGGAGAGAGAAAGCGAGAGCCTGTGAGAGAGACAGGCAGAGGGAGAGGGACAAGCAGACTCCCTGTTGAGCAGGGAGATCCACTCTGGACTCTATCCCAGGATCCTAGGATACCCCTTAAGGTATTTATTTCAAATAAATGAAAAAAACATATTGCCTGCAGTAAAATACAGCTGCTAGCCAAACAACAAGATAAGGAATTCTGCTGCCCCACCTGTGAGATTTCCTCTTTCAGAAACTGTTGGGTAGCTTAGGTAACTGACCACTTGGAGTAAACGCACTTCTTCCTTCTTGTGCCCTCATTCCCACTCTTATGCTTCAAATTCGCCAGTTAGTGACCCCAAAACCTTTGGATGCTCTAATAAAGGCAGAGCATCAGGTCCATGCATGGTCTCTCTTTCTGTTTGTGACCTCATTGAGTGGCCTTCCAGGAACTGATTAATAAATCTTGTGACTCAAAGTTTCCCATGGTTTCTTGCTAAAATGTATCCTGAGCTCATAATAAGAACCACAAGGGCTAGTCCCATCACAACAATGGCCCCAGTGGAGTAAGTGTCTGTGGGGTCTCCTATAAATATTAGGAGTAAATGCCTAAGGACAGTGCCTTAGGCATTCCTATCTGAAGGCATTACTAGCAATAGGCTGCAATCAATGCAGTGGTACCCATCTTTAAATTTTGTGTTTGGTCATTATTCTAGTTGCAGATAGTTTGATAATGGCCAAATTCTTAAATTTTTAAGAGATGTCCCTTGTTTTTGTTTTATAATGCCATGCTAAAATAAGGTCCCATTGCAATGAGCCTCATTCTAATTAATAAATTGGTTAAGATTACTAGATAAATGATATAATTGTATTACTATAAATTTTTTTTTCCATTTCAAAGTCTAAAGTAAACCCAAATCTATATTTGAACCAATAACTCATTTAGATGTTTACAAAGATAGACTATATAAACAATTTTGCCATCAAGTTTGGAATTATGTTTCCTCATTTGATGTATTGAAATGCATAAAGCATTTGAACAGACTCTTAGTATAAGGACAGGAAATATATCAGAAGTTTTGTATCTTCTCTTTATTTCTATCATCACATTTTTGTATTTGAAAGACATTAACAATTGTACAGAGCCAAAAACACCAATTAGGAAGTTATAAGTTTTCTCTTTTGATAAATATAAAACATTCACTTATGAATATTAATTTTAAAAATGATGATAAATAGACATAACCACTGATATATGTCATTGTCTCATATACAATTAAAAAAATTCAGTACCTTTATATTGTTAATATGTACAGTAATGATACTGTTAAAGATTCTTACAGTATGACATAGTTATGAAATTAAAGCCTTATGACATAATCAAAGTGAAAAGGTTTTCAAATTAAACTATACCATGCTAAAAGAATATTAATACTAGAAATCACATCAGGTTATTTGGAACCATTTCATAAATTATCATATCTAACTTATAACTTAATTAAAATTTATCACAGTGATCCAAAAGAAAAAATAACATAAGAAACCTTTGTGAGAGAATATATCTGTCATATGAACTGAATGATAGGATTATTCAGGCCATTAGACTTAAAAAAAAAAAAAAACCTGCAATTTCCAAAAGTAGAAATTAAAATGTCTTGTAGCAATGTTCTTTTATAATAAAATAATTTTAAGAGATCTATAAAATGTCCAGATTTTAGCTATATGATATAAACCCAGAATAAGTTTATCAACTATTGCTATATTCATAGATAGATAAATTCTATATGCTCTAGAAATATTTTATCTGATGTTTTGTATAAACAATAAAAATTGGGCTTAAAAGTAATCAGTAACTAATACCAAAATTTTTTCCAGAGTTATGTATATAATTATATATATATATATATGATTTCAGTAATTGCATGATACAGTTATAGATAAACACATTTGTTTTACTAAAAACAACTGAAAAATAAGCCTATTATATACTGAGTGGTGATTATGTTTCCAGAACTCTAGATATTATTTGATCCTCAAGACAATCTGGGAATTAAGTGCTTCTATCAAGTGTTTCTCATTTTTCTGATAAAAATGCTGAGGCTCAATTTGATTCCTTGTCGAAGACCAAAGACCTTGTAAGCAGAATAACTAAAACTCACATCCAAAAATGCCTCTAGGGCACTTTTTATCCTCCTCTTGCCCAGGACTGCTCAAGTGTACTGGCTTCTCCATGTCTTAACACCTCTATTTGTAACAAGATACAGCTAATTGCTAGCTTTCATCCCATATGGTTGAAGCTCTGCTTCCTCCTAAAAGAAATGCATTTTATGTATAAACTGAAGAGCTTTGAAAATTCTCAAGGTTGTGGCTGGTGATTTGAGGATATTCTTTTGTTCTATATCACCTTGATTTCTAATACAGCCACAGGAGTGATTATTTAAATGTATGTTTATCATATTTGAGGATGGAAAACTTAATAGCAGTGAAAAAGTGTAGATGGAGACACAAATGGTGATTCATTAGCAGTCACTTATTAAATATATAGATAGTAGGTAAATTATAATTTATGAAATATAAGAAATAACATTTAAACCCCATAAAAACAAATAAAGTAAAAAATGCAAGATGAGAATACTGAGTCCTCTATAGTTCTCACCTTTTCTTAGGCAGTACATTCTTATTACAATCTTTTTTAACTATAATTTTGAAAAGTCCTTTATTAATTTTATAAATGAATTGCATTTAAAGAATAATTGCATCTGAAAGCTCTAATAGGCAATAAACAATTAAAAGAATACCAGTCAACTTAAAAAAGATAAGTGCAAAATTTACAACAATGTGAAAACGGGTACAAAGCTTACTTAAAAAAAAAAAAAAAATTTTTTTTTTTTTTTTTTTTTGGAAAGGGAGAGAAAGAGCATGGGACGGGAGGAGTATAGGGAGAGGGGAAGAGAAAATCTTAAGCAGGCTCCATGTTCAGTGCTGAGTCGTATCTAGGGCTCGATCTCACAACTGTGAGATTGTAACCTGAGCAGAAATTAAGAGTCAGATGCTTAACCGACTGAGTCACCCAGGCACCCCAAAACCTCCTTAAAAAATTAAAAATAGAAATATCATATGATCTAATATGTCTACTACTGGATATTTGCTCAAATAAAATGAAAACATTTATTCAAAAAGAAATTTGCACCCCTATGTTTATTGCAACATTATTTACACTATCGAGGATATGGAAACAACCTAAGCATCCACTGATAGATGAATAGATAAGGAAGATATGGTATACACATGCACACATGCATACAAATGTACACACATACATATGCATACATATGCATACACATGCATACAAACGTACATACACATGAAAATTAATCAGCCATATAAAAGGACATTGTGCCATTTGCAACAGGGATAGACCTAGAGTGAAATAAGTCAGACTGAGAAAGACAATTGCCATATAGTTTCACTCATATGTGGAATATAAAAAAAAGAAATGGATACAACAAACAAAAAGCAGAATCACATCTTCTTGATCCATTCATCTGTTGATGGACATCTAGGTTCTTTCCATAGTTTGGCTATTGTGGACATTGTTGCTATAAACATTTGGGAGGGGGTTTGGGAGAAGGGGGTGGGATTATGGACATTGGGGAGGGTATGTGCTTTGGTGAGTGCTGTGAAGTGTGTAAACCTGGTGATTCACAGACTTGTACCCCTGGGGATAAAAATATATGTTATAAAAAATTAAAAATTAAAAAAAAAAAGCAGAATCAGACCTATAAATACAGAGAAAAAACTGATATTGCCCAGGGGAAAAGGGTGGTGGGTGGGCAAAATGGGTGAAGGGCAGTGGGAGATTCAGGCTTTCTAGTTACGGAATGAATAAGTCATGGTAATAAAAGGCACGGCATGAAGAATATAATCAATGATACTGTATTACCACTGCATGGTGACAGATGGTAGCACACTTGTGATGAGCACAGAATAATGTATAAACTTGTCAAATCACTATGCTGGACACCTAAACTTAACATAATGCTATATGTCAACTGTACTCAAATTAAAAATGAAAAAAAGTCCTCGCTCTGATGAACTTCATATTCTAGTAAATGGCAATGGAAATTAAACAGATAAATACATAAAATAATTCATAAAAATGCTTATCTACTGACTGAGTCTTCTACTCCCTCAAATATGGACTAGAACATTAATGATACAAGTGCACTTGATGACTTTCCCAGGCCTCAGTGGTTTGTTGAAGATGGGAGAGAAAAGTAGGTATTAGACTAACACTTAAAGTCAACATTGCTTTTTTTTCTATACAAAATAACTACTATGAATTGCCTAACTTAAAAAATACTTTTTCTTTCCACATATTTTGGTGCCTTTTGAAAAATACCTTCCATTTTTTAAGTAAAAATAATGGAATGTTGTGTGTCTTCTGTGACATTTGTAATGTTCTACTGCAGAAAACTCTTTACCACATTTAAAGTCCATGGTGTAAATTACACAAAACATTTTAGGAAACTTGTAAAAATGAATTTACTAGAAAAGGTAGAAAACTGATTTCATTTTAACTGGCTGGTTCAGATACAGTAAGTGATTCCACTTAAGATGCATGTGAAAAAATATAAAATAGGTTATTAAATACTTCACTTTGAAATAAACATTTTTCTCTAATTTTATTCTAAGTTGTGTATTCATATATGCCCAGGAAGGACATGAATACTTTTCCTTCATTAAGCACAGACACTGGTTACTTGGGAAGGATGCATTAATTTAATTGCTAGTGATTTTAGATAAAACATGTTTAATTTCCATAATCACACTGTCTGGCATGACCCCATCCTCAATAAATGTTTTTGAAGAGGAAAGAATAATTGAATATTAACAACTTTTTTTGTTATAAGTAGGACTTCAAAAAAAAAATTAGTCGATGTCACCATCCTTATCCATCAAAGTGATTTGTCTGCACAGTCAGAACTTAATATTATCATAGAGATTTGGTTAGCATGCAATAATTGCATTTCACATAAGTTACTATTTGTAAAAATCTTTGGAAAATAATAAATTGAAGCAAAGTAAAAATTTAGGCATCTCTCATTTCATACAATATCACAAAGTATTTTTTACCTTTTTCCATTTTTATTACTTTCTCCCATTTCCATATAAATTGTTATGAGAAAGATCTTTAAATTCTTCCTACTTGTAGATTTAGCTCGAATACAATTCATTTAATAATACTAAAATAAACATGGGAATTTTTTAGAAATTCTTACAGCTATTATTATCAAATTTCAGTTATCAATCATATATCATATAATAGAGTTGACATGATTATTAAACATTAATAATTATCTAATATCAGATGTTTTTCAGAAGCAAAAGTATAATATGATAATTGTTATATCAAAGCTAGCAACTCAATTTAATTTTGCAAATCAATAAAATCCCAAGGAAAACAGTCTAATTGAACAACCTTTACAAGTAAAGGAAAATAATGTTAAGCCAGTACTTAGTACAACTTTAATTAACATATATTAATGTAAAGTCCCCATGATTTCAAGTTAAATTGTTAAGTTTAACACATATTAGTATAGCCAACACAAAACAAAACATGTATAAATACAAAAAGACAGACTTAAATAGGACAAATTATCTTTGAACATTGCTTATGCAAAAATTAAGTTTAAAATCTGTTTTCCTATAATGCACTTTTAAAATTTGTTTAATTTCTTCATAACCTACTAACCACTTAATGACTGCTCAGGAATGCTTTCTTGTATTTCTGAACCATAATGAAATTATTTTTTGCCTTTAAAGATTACTTCTATTTCTTCAAGGTTGCTTTCCTTAAGGCAAGAATATTTATTAATAAACCAATACCGGAAGTTACTCACAGAGCCAAATGAATTCCTATGATCCTGAACAGCTTTACCAATATTTGTTTTTAGAACATTCTGTTAGTAGACTAAATAGATCTACTCAGAGATCTATTTAAAATGACATCCTACTTTAGGATGACATGTTGAATATTTACTTAAAAGTTCTATGTGGTTAATAGTTTATAATGATCCCACGAATTATGCCAATCTTTAGAACACATTCAACACTGTGAGTATTTTTAATCCAGTGGCAGAAGAATAAGTCATTAACATTAAACAAAGATCTTTAAAAAGCAAAAGCTACTTTTGCAACCTTGAACATCTTATTTCTTTGCTTACATTTATAAGGCAAAGCAAAAAGAAAAAAAAAGTGTCCAATGTTCACATTTAAATTGGCTCGGTGTTTGCTCCATATATTTTTAACCTATACTCTGGAATATTTTCATAAGCGTCATAAGTGGCACTAAAAAAATTAAATGTACCATCTTGCCTCATATTCTATTCCAATAACCCTAACTGATAGTAATTTAGGTGACTTAATTACTCTTATAATGAAGTAAAATTGGATCTCGATTTTTCTACCCTTTTAAAAAACCCTTTAAAGCTTCATTTAATGTGTTTTCCAGGCCATAACAAAGAAGCATACTGTACCTCTTATGCTGCTGGTTGTTGCAGATGTGGTTGGGCTGGTTGTTATGGCTACAGTGGTTGTGACTGTTGCAGTGGTAAGGGAGGGGATGATAGTAGTGGAAAGCAAAGTGTTGGGAACATCTGGTGAGTGGAAAAAAACAAAATATAAAACAAAATCATATCATGCAAACAAAAGAGAAACACAAATGATTCAAATTATAAATACATAAGTCTTATTTAGGTTTAACTTTAACAGGCTTACACAGATTATCAGGTACAAAGCTGGCTGTACCACATGGTTCTTGTCATTTTTTTTCTTCACTTCTTTTTCCCGCTCCCACACAAAGCAAAAACTTGGAGCAATGCTTGAGAATAAGCAGATTATTTGTAATATTTAGAGTGAAATTTAAAATGACAAGAATTCATTTGTTCACTGAGTCATTTGAAAAGTGTGACATGCAGTAGCAAAATAGAAACAGGTAAAACCAAAAGTGACATGCTTTGTCAAAGAAGTAAACAAAGAAAAAACACAACAGAAATAAACACAAAAAACACCACCATAAAAGATTAAAGAAATGTTAATGATGGATGAGTATATGCATGTTAAATGCTTTTTTGATTTTTTTTTCTTTTAGGAAAATTTAATGGTAGGAAATAAGATGACAGCAATCTTTAGAAACAAACAAAAAAAAAGAAGCTAATTGTTATTATTATTACTTTGCTTTTCTTTTTCTCACAAATGATGTTAATGTACAGCTTAGAGTCTTGCAGATCTTACCCTGATTAGCTGGTAACGCCTTCTAACAATTTTGCAGTACCTAGGAGTCTTTAACAAGTATTGAGTCAACTAGCATGGAACCCAATATTCTGAAAGGTTTATGATTTATTTTATTTGGCATACATAAGAGAGGTTATTGAACATAGACTTGAACCATAATACTCCACCCCTAGCCCATAATTAGTCAAAGTTGACAAAAGTCAACACTAGATTCCGATAGAGAAAACATAATAAACAGAAAGAACAACTTAGAATTTTACACCAAAAATCTTCCTTTCACTCAAAACTGGCTGAAAATTTGAAGAGCGGTGTAGGAAACACTGAAACAATGTAGCCAGTGTCAAGCTATAAAACCTGAGTAAGAGTCTCAAAAAGTCAAATCTTGTCTCAAGTGGATAGGCATATAATTTACACAGTGAGGAAATGAGAAACAGTTCACAAATTACCTATAATTACAGTGCTGGGGTTTGATTTCACATGTTTGCCACACAGTCCCTATATATTCAAAGTGTTTGACAGATTATTTTGCTGTTAAAAGGCTTCCTGTCATTCTCTCAGCTAAAGTCTTTGAGTCACACCAAAAATTTTCTAGTTTTTTACTTCTGATAAATTAGCCCTCCTCAATCCTCAGACTTGAACCTGCTGGATTCTCTACACTAGAGACATCAGAAAACAGTAGGAGCTCGCTCTCTTATCTCGGGTATTGATGTTTACACCTGTTTTTCAACAGGGAAAATGCTTTCTAGACAGTCAAATTAAGAAAACAACCTTCTAGAAACTCAATGGTGCTACATTAATCACTGGAGAAAATGGGTATTGCCTGGTGTGCGATTACCACGATCATAAAATAGAACTGACTTTAACAACATTATACACTGAGTAAATATTATGTATATGTGCACATATACCTCTTATTTACTGATTTTTATAATACCTTCTTATTTTCATGGTAAGCTCTCCTAAATGGGTTAGGCAGGCTGAAAGTAAATGAAAGACGCTTTCTAAATTAAAAAAAACATGAGTAATATTAATGTTCATGCATACCTAAAATAGAAAATAATACATTCTTTGTCGGCTAGTAAAATCTTTTGCTTATTAGGATCTCAAAATATATGTATTTAATTTATGCAAAAGGAAATGTCTTACAGGGCTATCAAACACAAGAACATATAATGGTATTAGCTCTTTAAAACTCCATGTAAAGAAACTGATACTACCAAACCTAACACAGATGATAAAATAATACATTATTTGCTATTAGACAATGAGTTAAAATAAGATTCCATTAGATCTGAAAAGCAGCCTTCCAAAATCAGCCAGTATCATTCACCTCCTGCGAAATGGAATATAAATAACAGTGTTTGGTGGTATTTGTTCATTTTTTGGATTAGCCAAAAAAAAATTATGTGGTCTTTTTTCTTTATTCCATATCAACAAAAATAGAATAATAATATATCTTGATTTGTTTTGGAGAGAGTATATATTTTCAGGTACTATGAAAATTTTTGTTTTAACCAAACCATATCTTTATTTCCTATAATTGTGAAAATGCAGTAGTTGTAAAAATTGTTAATCCACTTTAAGAAAACTGCCCTACTATCTTTTAAAGTGTTCAGATAACACTACAAATCATTATTGGCTCATACTCTGACTCCTGCTTTGTCAGTCCATCATCCTCTCATCCTTCCCTCTTGACACCAAAGGTACCTAAAAACAAATCTGGTGAAAGAAATTTGATGGAAAACACCTTGGACAAATAACAACCAGGCCAGGAAAAGTATCTGTCAAATAAGAAATCTCTCCCAGTCACTGTTAGATTTTCAATCATTACTAACTTTATTTCATCCTACGGGTTCTGAAACATTTTAAACATTTTCATTTATCCTTTTTATGCTACACTCTTGTTTATCCAATTATTTCAACTCTATTGTAAAAGAGCAACTTTGGAATGATCTAAATATTCAACACCAGAAGAGTAATCAGAATCAACTGAAATGCATCTCCATAGGATCAGTTGCAATTCGTGGAATTCTTAGAAAGATAAAAAACATTGTACAATATTTCTCTCTTCTACCTAAACTTTCTGTCTGCTCTGATTTTATTGATATTTGTCTCCACACTTGACAATTAATCCTTAAAGGGAAGAACTCTGCCTATTTATTGTTCAGATTCTAGCACAAGTTATATAAGGTGAAGAAATATTTACTAAATGAAATTGTTCATAGCATAATAAACATACAACATATTTTAGGGGATCTAGAAAAGTCCAGTTTTTTGACAGGGTCATATAGTTAATATAAAACCAAAAGATTTAATTATTTCTTTTTTTAAATTAAATTAAATTAAAATTTTTTCAGTGTTCCAAAATTCATTGTTTATGCACCATACCCAGTGCTCCACACAATACATGCCCTCCTTACATCTACTAAAAAATCCTTTCTATCTTCAATATAGATAGACAATAATTATTTTCTGAAAGATAACTTTTTTAAATTTTTTTTTAACTAAACTCTACCTCCAACGTGGGACTTAAACTCACAACCCCAAAATCAAGAGTCACAAGCTCTACCAACTGAGCCAGCCAGGTGCCCCTAAAAGACAAATTTTTAAGGTCACAATTTATAACTTCTTCCTAAAATAAATATCCTTGCTAACAAAATGAAATACTTCCCACCTTTCCTGCTACTTTGAAAGCAATGTGAGCCTGACCTGAGATCCATGTCCTCCATGTTCCTTATGAACTCTTAATTTTCGCTTAATTCAAGACTTTCAAAGAAAGAGTAATCGGCCACGAGGGCTCACTAAGTAGGTCCTATCCTGATCAGTAATAAAAGATCACAACAAATTTATGAATTGTCTATTATTATCCCCACTTAATGGATGAAAGAAATTTGAGATAGAACCTCCTTGTCTCTAAATTTAAATATATATTCATATGTATATACTAGAGTGCAGAGAGACTATTTTATTTCATAGGAGTATAATGGAGAAGTTTCTTGAACACTTCCACCTCAAGATCATTTATTTTAGCTGCCTGACTGCAACTCTTGTCAAAGTAGAAATTAGAAAAAGATTCTGAGCTGCCTTTCTAAATCCAAATACTCATATTGAATTTTCACTCCTGTAATCAAGTGGCAACATTTCGCATCATTTCCCAATTGTTTAAAAGGTCTGGTTTTGTGCATTCTCTTTTGGCCTTTTATTTAGATACTGATAGTCAAAATGGAGCTCCATTTTCATAAGGAAACATGACACTGGAAACACTAGTACCTATCATTTGTCTCATTTTTAGGTATCTAGAATTCTGTCCAGTTTTAAAACCATTATACTGTTAATACAAAGTGCTCAGTCAAATATAGTACAGGATTGAAAAGGCAGTGGGTCATTTTTTTCCCTTCCAAGACATACTCATTTTTTTAAGAATAAAAATATACTAATCCACATGTAGAAGAATCACACATGTGCACACACACAATAAAAATAATTGAATTCTGATTTGATATTAATTTACTGTTCATAAAGCAAGATAATCTACAGTCATATTAATATTTTATGTCATTTGCTGAACATGACTTGTTGATTTTAGATCTTAATATTTTAATATTATATGATTAAAGGATATCTGAACATGGGCACTAAGTAACTACAAATTTAAAAAAAGATATATTAATAGTTTGTGACATAATTTATGAATATCAGAATTCAGAAATGATAACTATATAATAAGTTAATCAGTTAAATACATGGCATTTCCTCTCTGATTTCTACAATACAAAAGATGGGGTCAAATTTTTTATTTTCATTTTCCTTGGAGAATATCTTATTTGAATCAAATAATATTGAATTTGCCTGAAAAAAGTAGTTACAAATAAAATGTTCAAATTTATAATTTACAAAAGAAATTAACTGTATTATATATTTCCTAGATGTAAAAGCATAAAGAATGAAGAGTTAGTAATTGATAAAATATGTAGTGGAGAAAAATGGTATTTAAGGAAGTGAACAAAGAAAAAATAATCTGATTTTATTTGTCTAGACAGATGTTTACCATAGCAAAGGCAAGGCTTCATTTAAAGGAAAAATAGCCTTTTTTATAGGGAACTGAGAAAAGTAAAGCTTCCAAGACATGAAAATATTTGCTTATAGTTTTACCTATACATCAGGCACGAATTACAATAAATTACACTTCTCATTTCAGTTGTAACATATATACTATTTTTCTGTAAAAGGAAAATTCAGGAGTATTTCAACAATGTCAGACAGAACCCCAAATTTAGTCAACTGTACAACTGCATATTAGTGCAAACTCTAAGTAGGCAGCCGAGAGTTATCCATGTGAGCAAATGCTGGGTTACAAATAAATGCAGTGTAAATAGTGCAGGTTACTTCTGTAAGGATCTACTCACTTGCAGAAGCACAATTTCAGCTCACACAACAATGTTGTTGAATCAGGAAACTGAAATCCATGTACAGGGACCATAGCTAAACTTTGTTAATGACTGATTCATCAGTCCATCATCTCTCCTGATCAGCCTGCTTGATTCTGCCATGAAGAACTCCAAACTGCCTCCCCCATTGTTATTAGGCAACTCATTGGAATAGGAGGGTCTAGAGTTCCTCAGAGCATATGTGCCTGCCTTCTTTTCTTTATTTTTCATAGTGCCTGGTTAACATAAGCAAAGGAACTGAAGTCTGGCGCACAAAAAGACATGTGCCCCTGACACAAGTCTTTTCCCCAAATTCTAGACTTAGTTCTTGCTGTTCTTTTCTTTGCTGCCATGTTCTCAGAGCCACATCCTGTTTTTTCAACTTTCCTTATCTTAATCTTTCCTGTTTCCAATATCTTCCTTCAAAGCACCCTCAAATCACTTAATGCATACTTCTACACAAGCTTGTTATATATTACATTACCATTTTATTTATATATCTATCTCACCAATGAACTTCAGGTTTAGTTGTTATAAGTCAACATGTCATCGTTTTTTAAATTATTTTGCCGTGGGACAAGTTTACTCTGACTCATTCCCCCAGTATTATCCAATCTCTGTCCCTTTCTTGATATAACTAGCAAAATGCTACTCTCAAGTTTCAGCCTGATTTGGATCTGCTCAGTGAAGACTTCCTTAACCAACTAAACATCAACTAATTCCCCTTGTCTCTGAATACCCATTTTTTTTTTCCTAGCATTTATGTACTGCTTCCCTCACTATATTACCAATACCCCCATGATAACAATGTTCTACATTCGTGGGCAGCCATATGGGCCAACCAGAGTTATGGGCTTCTCACTAGCTCTGTGTCTCTATTTCTCTCTCCCAGTGGAGGATAGAATACATGTGTGATGCTACAGTAAGATTTTTAATTTAAATTTAATTTACATAATCAATTAATATACTCTATTATTCTAACTTATTAATGATAAACTATACAGTACGCAGAATATATATCAAAGCTCTTCACGGAATTGGTGGTTGAAAAGAGGGAGGCTATAACATTTATTTGGCACTAACATGCATTGTTTGTATTTTATTCTTTTCACAAGCCAACAAGATGATAAGATAACAAAGAGAATAGAATAATGATACACTTCTGTGCTTCCTACAGGTACCCAGTTCTATGCTTTGAATTTGACTGGTACTTTATAAATAATGTTCCTATCGGTGGTAATGATAATGATGTCAGTAGATAGGGAATAGTATCATTTTTAATAACATGAAACGGTAATTGAGACTTACTCATGGTTAATTTGTGAGGAAAAAAAAAATCCCCTCCTTGTTATTACCATGTATGAGATTTTTTTTAGAAATTTCTGCTAAGAGTCTTCAAGTCTAAATGATTATTTTAAAAAATTAAAATGCAGCACACTGAAGAATCTTATATTCTGAATGTGGGTTTTGAATGTTTTTAAAAGTGTTAGAGCTCTAAATCATATCATCCAATTCAATAATAGAAAAGTGCCCTTTTTAATCACATCCTAATGAAAGAATTTTTAAAAAAGTGCAACCGCATTTTGTTACTGGAGCTTATTAGAGCAGAGCAGATCCTGTATAACTTTGTTAAAATGAAATCAGTTCCAACAAGCACTGTATACAATAAATTGAAGAATGGTGTAGCACCTTTTTTCCAATAACGAGCTTTTCAGGTTAAAGGTATGTTCTGTTCCCTACAAACGCAGTGTACAATAATTTCTAACTTGTCAACCTGTTTTGTTTTCTGGCAGTTTCTCTTTTTAAAAATGGCATTCTGGCCCATTCAGAATGGATTTTCTAAGCAAAATTAAGTCTAAAGAGTCCCAGAAGCCCAAGCTGCTTGTTTCTCTCCAAGGACTAGTGTTCAATAGGGAGAAAAATTGCTACCATTTAGTCTGGACTCCATATGTCTACTTTCTTTCTGCTTTATGTCACTAACTCTCCAGGGTGGTCCAAGGGTAATCAAGAGTGAGTCCAAACCAAGGATTATTAGTGGAGATACAGAAGGGTCAGAACTCAACACATATTAGAAGTATTAAGGTGAGAAATGTCTTTTTGAAAGACGCTATTCACATTTCTTAACCTTAAAAATAATAGGGCATCCTTAACCTTCTTACTGATAATTGCACTGCCATTGGAAGCAATTGTAATGGAAAAATGTACTGTATTTGCTTTTTTACCTGTGCAGAGAAGGACGTTTATCTGCTCCCATTATGTTCAGCTACATGGAGCAGCTTATTTGGATTACAGCGTAAGAATGGATAACAGCACCACGGCTCTTCCTGAAATGACAACCACCGGGCTGACAAGGCCTCAACTTGCCCATGCATGCTTCCTTCTCAAGAGCCATATGGTAACCTCATCTGCTTCATAAAAAGGAACCCTTTTAAAAATTAGATTTGAATGAATCCCTTTTCATCCCTCTGATAGCTTCTACTGGCTTCACATACTAAATGGAAGCCTTATGCAATTAAAAAAAAAAAAAGCTGTTTTTAAAAAATGAAAAGTACTGCAATTTTAACCTGCAGGCGGTAACCAACAGTTCCATGTAATTGCAGGAAAAGTTTATGAATAAAATCAGTCTGTTGTTTGAAAAAAAAGTGTACATTTTTTTTTCTCTTAAAATATTCTTTCATAGTCCAAACTGACAAAAGTAAAATGGAATTTACAATAGGAAAAACAAAAACAACAACAATAACAACAAAACCCTTCCACGTGGATGATTCTACATTACTTAGCTCCCCCTACTTCAACACAATGAGCTCTTTCTTAAAAGTACTTTGTCAAAAAGTAAATCAGACGATTTGGTCAAATACTTTAAGTTCTGTGAGGATGAAAGTTGCCTTTAGGAAAAGAGCTCTGTCACTGGTTAAAGAAAAACTCAAATCAAGTATGAATACATACAGGAGACACGCGATCTAGGAGAAAAACACTGGTTGAGAAATCCACATAATGACCCACATCCCTAATGTTTGGAGATCTCACACAAAGCAAAGTGTTTCCTAACCTTACAACAGCTTATTAAATAAACTACTCCCCCACCCTGGGATTTAGTTATACAAACTGATTACCTTCCCCAAGCTATTGACATTTAAAATATGCTCTCAATAAGAAAGTGAATATTTTACCAAAGTAAAGCATTTCTAACCATGGAACTTCATATTCTCCTGAATAAGTCTCTTGGAATATTCCAATTAATGAAGGGACCCTGAAAACATCTCTAAAGCCACATCATGGTGAGGCACAGGACTGAAAACTCTTCACTTTTTAATTTTTGCTATGAAGTTGAGGCATAATAAGGAGTGTTTATTTATTTCTTACAGGCTCTGTAGTGTTTGGCCTAACACTTAAATATAGTAGATACTTAAGGAAAATGTTCTGAAATAATAAATAATTAGATAGTATGACCCTGCGATAGAGATTTTCAGAAAAAAAAAATTTGTCCAGAAATAAATATTATCTTTGTAAATGATGTTATAGACTTCCAAAGAACGAATCCAATTTCTAGGAAGCAATAATCACAGAATTTTGCAAAAACAAAACAAAACAGACATGTGAAGTCAATTGCAAAAACCTTCTAATTTCTATGATTGCTTTTTTCTTTCACTTTTTAAAATTTAAAATCAATTTGCCGACACATAGTACATCATTAGCTTCTGATGTAGTGTTCAATGACTCATCAGTTGTGTATAACACCCAGTGCTCATCACATCATGTGCCCTCCTTAATGCCCATCACCCAGTTACTCCATCCCCTGACCCACTTCCCCTCCAGCAGCCCTCAGCTTTCCCAGAATCAAGAGACTCTTGTGGTTTGTCTCCCTCTCTGATTTCTTCACATTCAATTCCCCCCCTCCATCATCTTCTATGCTATTTCTTATATACCACATATGGTTTCAGTCATACGTGGAACTTCTAGGATTTCTATTGATGTTATTAATCCTTCTATACACATTGTCTATTTTGTGCACTGCTTAACTGCATAAGGCACCATTTACATATGGATTGCTAAATAAATATATCTTTGGGTATCATTTCTTTTCCACATATGAGATGAAACCTAAAGGTCTTGATTCTGGTGACAAAAAAGAGTGAATATCAGTTTTCCTAATTCTGCTCTGAAGTCAGGATACCAGTATACAGAAGTCAGGGCAGTATACACAGGCACACATATATATGAATATATGTGGATATGTGTGTTTATGTATATACATATGTTTGTACATATATTTTATTTTACTAAAGTTTATTCTGTTGAAAAGAGAGGGAGAGAGATACAAAGATAGAGATATAAGAAAGGGACAAAGAAATATTAAAATCCTTAAAGAAATATTTATTGATTGTTTACTATTTAGAAGGCATTGCTCTAAGAGCTAGAGATACAGAGATGAATGAGAGTCATAAGGTCTCTGCTTTCAAGAAAGTCATAATCTACTGGATGGATATAGAATATATTCACATGTACAGATACATACATGTAGTATATATAAACATAAATGCATACATATATATGTATGTATACTCATGTACAAAATAAAAAATACCAATATACAACTAAAATACCAAATAATGATAAATGGCTTGCAGAGAATTAAAATTTAAGTGATGCATGATTGGGGCCATTTTAGATTGGAGTGGACAAAAATGACCTCTTTCAGAAGATTCATTTAATCAAGATCTGAATGATAAGAAGTCATTCTTGTAAATATCCATATTCATACTTCCTGGACAAGCATTCAGGACAAACTTCCTAGAGAGAGAATGAGCTTGATGTCTTAGAGGAGTTAAAAGAGGACCAGGGAAACATAATGATCAGGTAGAGAGGGATGAGATGTCTCTTATGCAAGTAGAGGCATATTATGCAGGGTTTAGCAAATGAAGCTGAAAGGATTTGGGTTTTACACTAAGTGTGATGAAAAGCCTTTAGGAAAATTTAAATAGGGGAAAGATATGAAGGAATATGTATTTTAAACATTAATACATTATAGCTATGTGGGAAAGAGATCATAGACATGGACGTCTCTCTAGTCTAGGCTAGAGAGAATAATGGAGAGAAGTGGATATACTGAACACATGGTTTGGGAATAGTGTCAACAGAACTTGCTGATGAGTTGGAGATAAAGATAAAGAGGGGTTAAGGATAGTTCTTGGACTCTGGATTAAGTTCATGATATGCTGTTACAATGTGAGTAAAAACTACATTGTAAGAAGCTACAAAGCAGGTTTTATGAAAGATCTGTATCTTCTAGTTGGGTGTGCCATTATTTCTGAAAACAAATGCCCAATTCCCCACAGACTTGAATATTGCTTCAATTCTCTAACGAATGAGTCGACTAATGCTGATAAACTTGAGCAGAAGAGCTCTGTACATCTTTGTAAAGCTACAACCTAACCTTATTTCCACATAAAAATCTAGAAAGACTGAGTATCATGGATTCTTCCATTTACTTTACTGCAACTAATAGAAGAGATCATGTATAAATAGCACAAGAAAAGATGTTTAAATCGCTAAAATTGTTGGGTGGCAGAGACTTGAATATTGCTTCAATTCTCTAACGAATGAGTCGACTAATGCTGATAAACTTGAGCAGAAGAGCTCTGTACATCTTTGTAAAGCTACAACCTAACCTTATTTCCACATAAAAATCTAGAAAGACTGAGTATCATGGATTCTTCCATTTACTTTACTGCAACTAATAGAAGAGATCATGTATAAATAGCACAAGAAAAGATGTTTAAATCGCTAAAATTGTTGGGTGGCAGA